>NC_056729.1:752383572-752543449 GCF_019279795.1 Protopterus annectens | reverse complement strand
TTTACCCCCCCCCGTATCGCATGCGTTACACACCAGTACATGTCGTGGGTTCGACATACCTTTCCGACCTTTTGTTCTGAGTTCGCCTCTATTCCCTTGTTTCTCTTTCTCTAGTTTGTATGAGTTCGGTATGAACATACGGTTTGAATATCCAGGAGTCTTCCTTATATTCGCTGCCGCCTGATGCATGTGGGTTAATCAGGCCAATAGCAGTTCCTCGGTGTGTACTTCTGCGCATACCAGCCGTGGTCCCCCTTCTTGTCGTTACGCGTCGGCACTAGGCCATGGTTCTTTCCTCGTGTGGCCGTTGGTTATTTGCAATACCTTCGTGAGGATGGTATGTATTGTATCATGTTTGTGTGACTGCATCCGCTATGTGTGGTGTCGGGTACATTTCGCTGTGGTGTTAGCCGTGGATTGTGTGTGTTGGGTATGGTATTGTGTTCGACATGTGGGTCCCCGTGTCCTGGCGGCGTCTGTCGATGGCGTTGTGCATTCAAATGTGTTACATGGCTGTTATTTTCCTGTACATAGCGAATGCATGGATGCATGAGCCGCTGCTAGTGTTTCCCAGGAGCTTGTTGTGGGTATGCCGCTGTCATTCACTGCCTGTATGTGTTTGCTACGGTTTTAGCTGTTATCCCTTTGATATGTGCAATGGGGTATATCTGCGGATGTGGGTGACGGGTACGGTGTGTGAGTCTTGCATTTATACATACCAGATATGCTTGTGTGTGTGCTCCATCCCTGCTTGGGGAGCTGCGGGTTACCTGTCTGTTGTTCCGGGAATGTTTGTTTTGTTGATGTCATCTGCTGTCGGTATCGCCTGCATGTGTGCTTCCTGCACGTATTCCTCCTTCACATCGGTTATATATCTGCGGATGTTCGTCCGTGCCTACCATCCATTGGCATTTTGTCGCTGATAGTTACGGTGATTGTGGTCCTATACTTGGGGCGGACTGTATGCTACCGGTAGCCTCCTACTCGTGCCGCTTGCTTACGTCACGGTCGTGGAACACACCGCGGTATTTACCGGACCGTAAGTGTTCACGATCGGTGCCAGGATGGCACATTCGTATTTTCGCCGTACATGCCTGATGCTGTGTAACGCTGTCGACGGACTGTGTGGAGTGTACGTTATGGCCGCCATACCTACGGTCGTGGTTTGTACATGCGTCCTTTGCATCTCCTGTTTGCTATGGCCCTGTGGTACACTTTGGGACATTTGCGCTTTGCATCATTTTACGCCGCCACGCATAGCCACTGAGGAGATGTCAGTACTACTTTGTGGGTACTGCTGTACATACGCCTATGGTTCCTGTACTGTATGCCTACGCCTGTTATTACACTCCGCCTGTGACATGTCACCTTCATACACAGTTTACACTGGCACACACATTACACACACACAGCGGAACACACGACAACCTCACCTCACACATACACATATTGCCGCCATGGCTGTCAACCTTCTATTTACGGAGTGGGGAACACACACAGTAGTAATGTGAAACACATGGGCATAATGTGGAACACATAGTAATGGCATAGTGACAACTTCAGCTAAGTAGGTCATAGGTTGATTATGATATGCTGATTTACTTACAGTGAAGAACCTTTACTAACTTACTATGAGTACATTCTATTTACCAGGATGTCATTTATATACATTCCTAACAATTGATGTTTGAGAGACATTTTCAATGTGGAACTTGGAGGAACTGCGAGGAACATGAACTGTTTTACACCCCAGATGAGGTACGTTCCTCATAATGTCGTACACTTCACTGGTATGCTTTCCGCTTCGCACCGACGGTTGAACACAATACCTACGTTGGCCGCATCGCCGGTGGCGGCGTGTATCTCCGCACTCATGTCCTATGGATATGACACGCACATATGTAGGGTTGCCACCTTTCAAATGGCCAAAGTGGGACATTTTTAGTGGAAACGTCAGATTTTGCATGCCCACACACACCCCCGGCCAGTACAAAGGACAGCGCTTCACTTTTGACGGAATACAAAGCTGTAGCATTACAGTTGCTTATTCTGTTTATTATCATATTTAGATGTTTCTTCTACAAAATAACTGTTTTCTGCAACTAATAAAGTAATTATGGGAAATGGTTTTGTCCTACAATCTCAGGACATTTGCCATTTTGTCAATGTTTTTGCAGGACACAACTGCCCAAAGGTGGACTGTCCCTCACAACGTGGGACAGGTGGTGACCCTACACATATCCCGTTACTGTACCGTGGACCGGTGACCATCCCGACACGCGGATATGTATTGATGCAGGTTAACATTTCCATGGCTGGCGTTACCTGCCCTGCCCACCCTCCAGGATGATCGGGTTGTCGGTTACTATGTGTAATATGTGGTGATTTCGCGTCTTACTTATCTGTGAACTTGCATCCCTGGGTTCCATATTACCCTGTTGTCCTTTCTATCTGTGTATGCGCAGAAATATTTCTACATGTGTACTGATATGTATTTCCGTATCTGTGTATGCACATGCGTACATGTGTGGTCGACTTGCGGCGATAGTGGCAGCATATGGCTACGCCGTGTGCTGTTGAACCGGCGTGCGTTGTGGTGTTGGCGTTCCATGCTCTGCTGGCTATTGGGTGTGCAGTGTTTGGCCGGTGCCTTTGTTGGAGTCACACATACGTCCGCACATACGGTACACATTACGGGCGGACATGTTTGTGTGGCGTCCATTTTACTGTGTGTGCAGGTCAGGAGGTGTCAGTCCATGGGGCCTACACTGTCAAAGTATGTGCTATGCGTTCCCTCTTTGCCAGGGCGTAGGCATATTGGGTACGCCTCTGTCTACCTACTGGGGCTGGCTCAGTGTGTCCGTGGCACCGCACGCCCTGTGCCTGTGCTTGCCCTGGCAGTTGTGGCGGGCTTGGTGGCCCTCCGGCATTATGTCCCTGCAGCAGCTGTTTCCGCAGAATCATATTGTGTAGCATACAACATACTATGAATATGTGGGCACTTGTGCCTGGAGAGTACTGCAAGGCTCCACCGGATGTATCCAAGCACCGGAACCGTGATTTCAAGATCCCGAACACACGCTCTATGATTATTCTCGTTTGTGCGTGTGCCTCATTATGGCGTTCTTGCATGTGTGTGTGTGCATTTCTGATGGGTGTCATCAACCACGGCTCCAGTGCGTAGCCAGCATCCCCACAAGGTGACCTTGTGTGATGTCCCCACTGGCGAATACCTGATACAGCTGTGAGGCATGCCAGATATGGGAGTCGTGGTAGCTTCCAGGGCTGCCAGCACACACATCCATGATAATGCCCTGCGCATTGCACATGACCTGGCAATTGATGGAGGGGTATCCCTTGCGGTTTATGTAGCGCCTACCCTGCTCCCAAGGTGGTGAGTTGATTTCTATGTGCGTACAGTCTATCGCACCCAGGACCTCCGGGTATTGTGCCACACGGTGGAAGCGGTGCATATTGCTAGCCAACTCCTCCTGAGATGTGGGGAACTTTATGTGCTCATGGGCATGTGGTAACATGGCATCCAGGAACTGGTGTAGTACCCTGGATGCTGATGCCTGTGAGATGCCCATTATGTCCCCGGTGGGCCTTTGAAAGGTACCTGTAGCCAGTATTCGCAAGCTCACACATACCTTTGTGTCCACTGGGATGGGCTCCCGTCTGTTGTCTCTTGTTCTCAGGCCCGGCCGGCACAGCTCCACTATTTGCTGTAACGTGTCCCTGTCCACCCTGTAGCGCTCTACTATCTCCAGGTCTCGCAGCCCCTGGTAGGTCACCCTTGGTCTGAACACTCTCCTTCTCCTGTGAGGCCTACGGTAGTTGTCGGCACCACCCTCCGCAACTCCGTCTGTCTCTGCCACATACCTATGCATCACAGCCACGGCGGCACCCAGCATATACATGTTAAAAGTTCCCGCCTGTTTACACCCTACGGTGCGGCGTTTGGGAAATCGCTGTGTGTTGTGCATTCACATTTATTACTGTTGTGCTGTATACCCGGTGAAGTCATTGGGTGTGTCTGTGCGGCCCTATCCATGGATTATTTCCGTGGTTTTACGCTTGCAGCTGCAACGGTACTGCCTGTAGTGTTACATTACAGTTGCCTGCATTGCCTTCGCCTGGCATCTTACATTACTGCATCCTGCAGGCACATGGCATATGATGCATTTTATCTGCAGCCGCAGTTATGCTACCTCTGTACTTGGCTGTGCTATTTCGGTTCTTTGCCCTTTGCATTTCTACTACATCCCCTATTATCTTTGCTCTCATATGCCTCCCCTTTCCCGTTCTGCAGGAGTCTGCATGCAGACTTATCAGCTGCCGGCGTTTGCCCTTCCTGCATTGATTGGTGTTAATTGCTCGTTACGGATACATTTACACTGCTTCCGCATTTCCTCGTATTCTCCGCATTACCTTCCTATATCCCTGGTTGTTGCAGGTGAGGCCGTCACATGACTGGTTTCGGGAACGTAGTCATCCTCGTGCACATGCATTTGTACGCGCATTCTGTACTGTCAGCGCATCTATTTCCTAACACGCCAGTCCTGATGCTGTGATGTGCATTGTACAGCCCAGATTTGCTGTCCTCCAATATCCTTCCTCCTACAGTGGCACACCCCTGTGTGGTTGACATGTATCTCGTAGGCCACTCCTCGGTGTCGCACCGCCACGCCGCTTGCTCCATCCTTACGCTGGCGCTTTTGCGATTCACTATTATCTGCCTCATTTGCATGGAATTGACTACTAATACCTGGTTACGGCGCCGACACCGCCTCCACTCCTTGACAACCATTGCGCTGGGGTTGCAGCTTTACATACATACTATGGTGTGTGGTGGCTGTGCAGCTGATTTGTGTTCTAATGCTCTTTTCGGACATTATCATATTATTTCATTGCTTTACAACTTCTGTGCACACATCCCGGTTGTCTGCTGTTCTTTCTACGACGTGCCATTTATGTCATTTTTTACATTTTGTGCATATTTTCTTTGGACATTCTCGGTGCCTTTCCACATTGGCATATTGCACCTATATGATACCTGACTTTGACAGCCTTCCGTTACTCCTCCGGTATGTTTGGGTAAATGTAAACCGCTTTTTGGTTTACATTGCCGTGCCCTTACGCTACGCCTGCGCCACTTCGTGGATCGCTATTTGCCCTCATTTGCATGGTGCAATACCACACACAGTGTGTTTTGCATACCTACGCCGGGGGCGGGGACGGTCCGGCGCACGCCGGTAGTGCACGTGGAATTCATTCATACCTGAATCGCTAAGCAGCCATATTTGGCGTTATAACGCCGACGCTATGCTGGCGCCTGGCGCAAGGTTCATGAATCCCGGGGAAAATATAAAAACTGGAGACCAATAGTTGTAAATGATACATACTATAAGATCTTTAGTAAAATAATAGAAAAAAGATTTGAGAATAAAATGCAATACATAATACAGGCAAGTGTGTATGGTATAAAAGGAAAAGGATGCCTTGAATTGTTAATGATAGTGAGAGAACATATAGATTATATACCTATAAGGAAGGAAGATAGAAAACTTATTGTAGGTGCTATTAATAAAACAAGATATTCTGTTGAAAATAATGGATATGTATAATGTTAACAATAAAATTAAGTGGGTGTGTAGAGCAGCCTATAAGAATAATAAAGAAAGAGTCTTAATCAATGGATATAAGACAAGGGTGTCCTATGAGCAGTATTTTATTTGTCTTAGTCATGAATACAGTAGTTAGAGAAGTAACTCGGAAAATGAGGAATACAAATTATAAAATTAGAATGAAGTTGAAATTCCGGTTATGATGTCATATGCAGATGATATTATTATAACAACTTAAAACAGAGAATGGATGACAGAAGTTATTAGTGGGGATTCAATAAAGTCTGCATAGGCACTGTGTACAGACTATATGGCTGTACCTGTGTACATGGCCATGGTTCCTCCCTGGCAGTGTGCCATACATATTAATGAAGGAGCACTGCCAAGGGAGATGCTAGTAATATGGATATTGAATCCATGTAGGCAGTAGTATAGTGGGGTGTCCTATTGTTGGAGTTGTCCAGTAAATTCCTGGATAGGTAAGAATCCCTGTAATGTCCCCTGCTAGTGTAGAAATAGGTGTGAATTGTATTTTTTTTCTTTTTTTTTTTTTGAAATGCTTGTTTGCACAATGTGGAGTGGAATGGAGTGCAGCAGTTCTGAGCTGCACTTACACGCATATAGCTGACACCTGCCAGACATCTAAAAATATAAACCAGATGTATTTAATTATTTATGGATGTGTGCCTTTTTTTAGATTTTTTAATGACCATTAGTGCGGCATGGCACTTTGCTTAGCAAAAGGCAGCTAATTAGTATATGTGTAGGTATAGTGGTTTTCTCAGTATCCAAATAACCACATAGGGTGAGTTATGGCCTACTGTGTAGTAGGTTCCAGGTTTGAATCCTAACCAGTCAAACTTCTTTACATTTATTTCTGTCAAAATGTAAAATTGTTACATTTGGTTAAGCTGATGCTAAGCACTGTTTAAACATGCTCACAAGCTATCCCTGTTTGCACATTGCTAAGCTCCACTAAAACATTGGAAAGTGGTGGGCTGCTAAGCACTGCTTAAACATGCTCACAAGCTATTCCTATTTGCACATTGTTAAGCTCTGCTAAAACACTGGAAAGCCGTGGGCTGCTCAGCACTGCTTAAACATGGTCAATGGCTATTGCTGTATGTGTTTGAGTTTCTGTGATGCTCAGCTGGTATGTGAGGTGCTAAGCAACATGGCACTTTTTGAATGTTACACTATGGCCAATAGTTGGGAATTGACAGCATTTATTGAAGTTCTACTACACTGTAGATATGTCAGGTGGTGTTGGTGAGGGAGCCAGCTTTTGGGCAAAGAGATGGGGTGTGCAGGAATCCAAAGTGTTTGTTGGACTCCTGATCCATGATCATGGACCCTGGCTGCTGCAGGGTGAGTACCAGGGCTCAGAAGTTAAGTCTGAGGCCTGGGATCAGTTAGCTAAGGACTTTACCAGTGCTACTGGTATCCCCCACACTGGTGAGCAGTATTGTCACCACTATGATGACCTAAGTGGAGAAGAGGGGAACATTGGACACTTGGGTCCAAGAAGCTCGGGTTGGGCATGCCCCACAGATATGTAAGTATCCTTCCCAGTGATTTATAAGTAAACAAACTGAATATGTGCAAGACTGGTATGCATAATGGTTTGCTTCTCTTCCAAAAGCTCCAGCAGAATGAGCTTGTAATGTACAGGCTCATGCTGGGAACTTGAGCAAAATATCAGGAATCAGTGCAGGGAGTGTGCAGTGGCCAACAGTGGCTGCAGATGACAGTGGGGCTCTCTGCAAAGCTCCTTGTCACTGTAGTAATGGTGTGAAGTGTGATATGTGACAATTATGATATACTTTGTTTTATTCTAACTTTTCTTTTTTTTAATTATGGCATGCTTGAGTGGCATAGAGCACTGCCAAGCTGTGCTCACATATAGACAGCTGACACATACCAAACATCTAAAAATAGACACCAGATGTATTTAATTATCAGTCCAGTTTTTTTTTTTTTAGTGCTTGTTTGCACGGCACGCAGTTTAGCACAACCAAGCTGTGCTCACATATAGACAGCTGACACTTGCCAGGCATCCAAAAATAGAAACCGGATATAATTAATTATTTATTTATAGCTATGTTTGCACATTTGTGCGTGGGTTTGTGCAGCACGCTGCATTACACAGCAACACTGGCCTTAGTAGTATCCCAGTTTTTCTGATATCCATGTAGCTACATTGGTAGAGTTATGGCTATATGTGTAGTAGGTCCTGGGTTTGAATTTATAGCAGGTAGAATTTTTGTGTAATTTTACGTATATCTTTTTTGCAAGAGCAGATTTATAAAATATAGCACTGCTGCGCAGAGCTGCACTCTTCTCAGGTCTGCTTATATATAGTAACGGTTGCAATGTTTGCACAATGCTCAACTGGTTTGCACATTGCTAAGAAGTATGGCACTGTTTTGAATTTGACTCAATGACGTGTAAGTGGGGGAACAGCCTATATAAAAACTAAAAGGTGGGAATTCTGCATACTGCTTTTGAGTTTGTTCTACTGCAGATATGCCAGGTGGTGTTGGAGAAGGCGTGTACTTTCAGGTGAAGTGGTGGGGAATTCAGGAGTCCAAGGCCATGGTCAGGCTCCTGGTAAAAAAAAAAATTAACCCCGGTTGATGCTGGGTAGATACCAGGGCACGTAGTGCAAGGCAGAGGCCTTGGACCATTTGGCCAGGAAGCTCAACAGTGTCACTGGTATTCCCCGCAAAGGTTAGTCATGTCACCACCAATTATAGTGACCTAAAGAGAAGACAGAAGGGAACCCTGGACACCTGAGTCTAGGATGCTTAGGACGGGAATGTCCCACTAGTATGTAAGTATGCCCTACCTCTGTCTTACCAAATTGCTAGCTGAATGTCTGCAAAACTGGTATACTTAATTCTGTGCCTCTCTCCCAACAGCTGCAGATGAAAGGGCTCACAATGTGAAGTCCCATGCTGGGCGCCTAGCCAGGTTGCACCTTGAGTGTGGTAAGTATGGCATTAGTATACCAAATGTAGTGCAATAAGCAAAAAAGATTAAAGCATTTACTGCAATAAAGTATACACAAGAAAAACTGTAGTGCAATAAATGGGCAAGTAGAACTGTAGTTCAATAAATGAATGATAGGAACTTTATTTCAATAAAACAGTAAGCAAAATGGTGTTCAGCAGGATTGTGTTGTCAAAAGCATTGCAGTAGAGCTATGTGCATTGCTTGTCTATGGTACGGTTGCTGCAGTCTAGTGTAACACTGCAATAGCTGTACCCTTTAAATCTAATGGCCTGTACGCTGTATTGTTTAACTCATAGTACTGTCCAAGGATGTCTCTATGCCAGTATTAGTCACATAATGGTTTCATTCACTCAGATGTCAGGTAATAAATGTATATGGGTGAGGTAGCCTAGTCCTTGGGCATATATTGTATGTGGACTTCACAGATATTGCAAACTAGTTACAATAAATTGTGTATACTAGCATTGTTGAGTCTGAAATAAAGCTTACTTAATATATGCAGTACTTCTTTTATTCCATACATATATGTTCTACTGTCACTGCAGTCTAGTATATCACTGTAATAGTACTACAATGCCAGAAGAATGTCCTGTAACCTTTACTGTGCTTTTCATAGTATAAATCCAGGTGATCTGCAGGTAAGTATCAGTCATTCAATAGCTAGCAGTGCCTGAGTAGCTCAGTCTGCTAATTGCTTTGTTTGCAGTACATTTAGCCACATACAGTCCTGGGTTTGAATCTAGGGGTATGTGGCAGTAAATTTTCATTATCACTCACATAATGCTCACATTTTCACCCTCACCAGGAACACAACAGATATACGGGTGAGGTAGCCCATATTATGAGTGAATGTTGTGTTTAGATATCACAGGATGTTAACATCATTACCAAGAATGTGTTCATCAGAGTTGTTGATTCTTAAATAAATCAGTGTAATCCCAGTATGGCTGTACCCCATGCATTTTTGTACAAAGTTGCTGCAGTAAACTGTTTCATTAGTTTAGCTGTCCCCTACAGTCACAGCTACTGGGTTCAACTCCCATGACTGGCAACTAAGGCATAACAGCTGTTTAGTTTACTTACTATACACAAGCATGCCTCTCAAGTGTAATGATTTCCCATAACATAATGTAAAGTGCTTAATCCGTCAGTCACACAATTAGCTGATAAATTATTACCTGGTATGCAGTATATTACCAAATCTGTTTGCAGAACACCTGGGTAGTTATATGTCCACATTATGTGAAACTGTTCTGTATAGTGGTGTACTTGCATTTGTCATTGCTTGGCGCATACCGACCCATGGTAACAGCTTGACAGGTATGTACGTGCCACATCACCTATAGGGGAACTGTAGTCACTGTACTCTAAACTGACACTACACACCTGTAGAGTATTTATTAACAGGTTTTCAGGGATATAATCTGCCATGTCAGTAATGGAATCTCTCTCTCTCTCTCCCCACCCCTTATCTTACTTTATTTATTAGTGTTCATTATTATTATGATTTAATATTAACATATTTTGTTACACTAAATATATTTTGGAAAGATATTGGTTGATTATTGTCATGCTTTGTTATGATTTCATAATAACATACTTTGTTAAACTAACTATATTTTTGATATTGTGGTTTATTGTTATGTTTTATTTTGATGCAATATTAACCCATTTGTTTAACTGTGTTGTTGGCACTATTGTTTACTTGGTACTGGCATACTGTTACCATAGTGACTGTTATATTATTTACTGTTGTGTTACACAAACTGTACATTGATATGTATTTATATTACTTAAAAATATGTTCCACTCTGTTAATACTAACAATGCTTTGGTTATTACTACTCTGAACTTATTGCTATACCTCATCCACCACAGCATGTCAAGGTAGGCCAGTTCTGGCTGGTCCCCCTACCTTGCCTCAACCGGCCTTGGCAGTGGGTCCCAGCAAGTCTGGAACCCAGACCAGTAGTGCACCCTCCACAGCCCCTGCAATACTTGTGGCATCGGGTACCACTCCCTTAGGGGATGGGGCCTGGCCCCCCCTCTGGGAGCTGTGGTGGAAGGGGGTTGTCACCCATGATGAGCTACCAGTCCTGGTGTGCACGTTCATGTATCCACCACTGAATCGATGTCTGAGCTGGGATGACAGTATGCTTGACAACCTGGTGGAGCAAACCTGCCCCGGAGCCCAGCCTCCAGCATTGTCACCCTCGGGGCAGTGAGGAGCAGTGCCAACAGTCACATGGGTGAGGATTTGAGTCACACTGCTACTGCCTGGAGACCCATAGGACTTGGAGTCCACAACTACCTTCCTATCTAATGTGTTTACCCCTCTCATGTGTCGCATACCATCCCTGTCTGCTGCCTTGTCTGTCTGCAAATGCATCCTCACCCACCCAACTTACCTTCCCCACATGTATCTATATCCCTACCCCAACATTTCAGTCTCACCTTAAAAAAAAGAAAAGGGCCTCTGTCCAAAAAAAAAAACCCCATCACCCCATACATAGCTCTATATTTCACACACGTGTTCACTGGACACATGTAATTTCATCCAATTGTCATGACAATGCAATTATGATGTCATCTCCCCTCTCTCTGGGGTTGAGAATACAAACTCATGTACAAAATTTGTCAAAGTGCACAGTTGTTGCTGCATAAGAAATGGATAGCTATGTTTCTTTCCTACACCCTTCCTGCACATCCCTACCTGCCTATCACTATGATTTCCTCCCCTGCTTGCACCCTATTTCACTACTTTCCCATCCCCACATTTTTCTTTTCTTTATATTGGTTTAGCAAAGTGCTGCATGGTGCACCACGCTGCTTCGCTCAGCTCAGCTAAATAGAGCTACATTAATTATATGTGTTTTTAAACTCATAATACACACTTACAAAATAAACATCTGTCTCATATTTTGAACCCATGGCTACCACATCTTTGGACCACTGCATTAACCTGCCATGCCACAGAACTGTTAATTCAAATAGGTGTTTTAAACAAATTATAGTAATTGCCACATTAAGCATGACCGAGTGGAGCTGAGTGCTGCATAAAGCCACGCAAATGTGATTACAATGTAATTATATTTAACAGTGTAATGAGTGTACTGAACCCTGGTGCAATATTACAACACTAGATAGCCAAACACATACTATTCCATGTAACTGAGCACTGTGATAGCAGTTAATTGTGTCCTTCACCAGCAACACATCAAATGATACCTGCTATCATTTGATGTGTTGCTGGTGAAGGGCACAATTAACTGCTATCACAGTGCTCAGTTACATGGAATAGTATATGTTTGGCTATCTAGTGTTGTAATATTGCACCAGGGTTCAGGGTACACTCCCATTTGCACTTTGTTAAATATAATTACATTGTAATCACATTTGCGTGGCTTTATGCAGCACTCAGCTCCACTATACATTTTCAACTAGAACCCTGGTGCACACATACGTCTATATAAAGCCATGTACATACTGAGGGATATAGAAAATGTGTGTCACAGCCTGTATGTGTGCAAACATATTTTGCAAATACACTAGGTCACCCTGTTAATTGCCTTGCCAGCAGCATATCTTGCCACAAACAGTCCCGGGTTCAAATCCAGTGGTGTGTACAAGTGAATATACAGTATTGTGAAGGTGGCATTTATTGACTGAGTCATGCTCTCTTTTTCCACACAATGCATTTCAAATGGCATGTCTGCTTTTCACTGATTGAGGTCACAGGCCTGCAATTAGGTACACTTCACATCTCCCTATAGCAAACCTACATGTGCCTAAAGTGTCACGTCATGCATTAGTGTGCATTCACACAGACTGACAATGCAGGTACTGCAAATGAGGGACACTAATATCAGAGTGCCCCACACAATCACGCCAAAGTCACTGTGCAGTTTATCATAGCTGCACAGCTACCCTATACATTGGAAGTCCATGCTTGTAACAAGGCCTTCCCTCATACACACTACAAATTACTACTAGACTGTAACACATGGCCTGGCAGTTGCCCACATGGTGGACATATCCTCATATTTAAATGCCATGTTACCCAAGGACATGCCATGCATGTGGCCTACTAGTCTGTTGGTGATACTGTTTCCTGACATACTTACCTTAAACACATGCCATATTTACTGTGGAAAAGGTAGCCTCACTCCGACACTGCTCAAACTCTTTGCCTATGTGCATTACCTGCAGCAGCACCTGTAGCCTGTACCACATACATTTTTATGGTAAGGTTTCTGCTACAGACCTGCCCTCTGTGATGATGTACTTTCCTCATCTCAGTAATGCCTAGCACAACATATGCAGATGGCACAGGCAACTATGTAGAGCTGTACACCCATGCATTATGTCAGTAGCAGTAAAACAGCATGGACTCAGCTTTATGTGACAGGAGGGGCACAGACTCATCATGGCTCAGCAAACCTGACTAGTGGACAACTACCATTAGCAGGTTGTAGAATAACAGGTGGACAGTGCTGTGGGACTGCTGTGATGATGTTGACCCCCCCTAGCATGGCGGGACTACAACCTCAGCTCACTGAAGGGGATAGTGTTAGTGTGATGTAGAGTATGCATGGTCAGTTACACAATTAGGCACCCATGTAAAGCAGACCCACACAGCACAATGTAGTTACATGTGTGATGTCAAAGGACAGGCCCAGATTGCCCGTGACCTCATACATCATGATGACACATCTGATGGCTCTATGTCCAGGCTCATATCTAACCTGTACACACACACTATCTGTGTCACATACACTCCCTTCTCCCCATCACATGTGACACATGATATTCCTGCAACCTGTTTCATACCATCCAGATGTATGGAGCAGTTTGTAACTGGTCTCTCATTGTCTGATACACGGCATTGATTACACATGCTCATAGTCCAGTCTGTATCCCACATGTGATATGACCTGGGTTTCTAACACCACTGGCATACCCTTGCAATCATAATGACATTACTGGCAGCACACCAGCTGTGTGGGCAGCATCAACTGCTATACCCTTGCACAGAGGTGGTGCATACACTGACTGACATAACTATGCGCCTCTTTGTTTGGGTATCTATATCTGTATGGCTGTAGGGGCAATCATCATGGAGCTGATCAGCACACATAGAAATGTGCTACTCAAAGCTGACTGTACAAAGTTTGTATGTGTGACAGGGAGTGCATGACTATTACACAAGATGGCAATTTCCAGGCCAGCCACCATGAACCTGGGTGGATGTACATCTGGGCATACCCCTAGACTCAGCCAAGGCATCTGACTATATCCCCTGCTCAGGCAAGATTTACAAACCACCCATGTAGCCATCCACAATACTGTTATTGTAGGGCTCACTTAGTGGCCCATTGCTGACACATATACCCAACATAGGGCCATCCACCTTCAATACATGATCTGTCATCAGCAGTGCTCTGCAGGATGCAGTCCTGGGTCCTCCACTGCTTGGACTCCATTCAGACATAATAAAAGCAACTACGGATGACTGTGTCTAACATTGCTGGCTGATGCCTGCAAATTGTTGTCACTCATAGAGTCTATGTGGCATGCCAGTACCCTGCAACAGGATATTGAAAACAAATGCCTGTTGTCATAGTCATGGCCATAAACTCCATGCAGATATATATGTAGTATCAGTTCCATCAGTTAGAACTATGTACCTGGTAGGTAGCACATCATTCAGAACATGTGATGTACATAATCAGAGGTGAACGGTCTGGCCACATGGACATGGCCACACATGTGTACACCTAATGTGCCCCAGATCACTATGCCTCTACAGTGGTATGGCAAAATTCATTTGGCATAGCTGAGGCAGAGTCACTTGTCCATGACATACACATGACCTCCAGGTACCCATCCCTTAGCATGCTAACATCTGTGTGCTGTGGCCATTTGGTGATGTACTTTTCCAAGCAGAACTACAATTACACACGACAGTACATTCCCTCACAAGGTAATTTCATATCTTCATTATGTGTGCAATGGGGATAGTCTGCAAAGAGTGTCCCTTGTTACCCGTGGCATTTACAGTACCCATAGGTGATTTCTGCCTTGCATATGAGCCAATGTTTGACCCTGCTTGGTTGTATATGTTGCCTATCTGTAGGGGCATAGTACATGGATAACACACTGTACAGACATGAACCTTGTACGTGACATTAGTAATACATGTTTGTGTGAGAGATGTGTGCAGCATACTTGCACACACCCTTGGAACACAGCCCTGCCTAATGGCAGACAGAGCAACTCACTGCACAACACCACATCCCATCTGTATGACTGGCTAGGTGACTGTTGTCTGAACACAGGGCATCTGCCTGTGCCCCTTTTGGACTATAGCAATATCTGCTGATCCTGTAACTATGGGTATAAAGATGTCTATGATTGCAAGGGCTGTATGGCCATTATACTGCCGACATTCAAATGTCCTATTTTCCATAAGATGATGTAACATACTGTAACAGGCTGACAGATGACCTTGGCTACATTGAGGCTACCACTATGTCTGATCACTGCATACAGGACACACCAAGACACACACATACTGCAAGTTGTCTGTATGTTTATGGGAACAGTAACCTTGGTAATAGTACATAGTATATATCCCGGTATGTGATGCACTCAACACACCTCATGTCTGCTATTACTACCACATCAGGACATATGCATATTGACAGCAGCAGGTCTTGTTGTGGTTAACCCTTTTGGGGGCCACATCACACACTACAAGTAAAGTACTGCAGAATCCTACTTATTACTATGTTAACAAGATTACCATATGTATGCCATCCATACACACATGCAGCAAGTATATTAAACCACCAAGAAGGAAAAATAGTCCAGGAAATGACTCAGCCAGTATATCCAAAAAATGATGTTCTCCAGCGCCTCGGCATAAGCCTTTTAACAGAGTATAACAAAACCCATTTCTCATTCCTTTATATAGTAAAAAACTATTCTAATAAAACAATTAAAAAAACACTTAATTATAACAGCCATTTCCAATCAAGCTCTCTATTTAACCCCTTAGGGTGTAGAGTGTCAAAATTTAAAATAAACAGTGATTCTTTCCATTGTAGTTTATTCTTCAAGCACATACCTTTCACACAATGTACTTTTTCCAAAATTGTGCCTGTTAAATTCTTACCATCACTGTTATGATATTTTTTAAAATGAAAGCCTAAAGGGCTTTCTACCTTTTCATTTTTAATATTTCTCAGATGTTCTAAGAACCTGACTCGAAAACTTCTTTGGATATACTGGCTGAGTCATTTCCTACACATGCAGCAAGTAGCCTGCAGTGGGATTAGAACCCCTACCTATCTAGTCTTACACACTACAAATCACAGCAATTATCACACGCACCATGGCTTAAGTCCAGGTAGCACGCTTTCATCAAGTAGTCTTAAGGTGGGTAACACTATCAAGCCTTGTAGAAGAGGGCAGTGTGGAAGTCAGCAGCAAGTTACAGGGCCAAAAAGTGCATAAACATTGCAGGTTAATAGCCCATGAGGGCAAGGCACTTGTATACACACACACACACACACACACACACACACACACACACACACACACACACACACACACACACACACACACACACACACCAAGTCAGCTGGAGTGAGATTACAAACCCTACATATCTAGTCTTACCCAGTACAAAGCAAAGCATTTATTGCACACACCCCAGCTTAGGTCCTTCTAAGCCACTATCATCTGGCAGTATTAAGGCTGGTGACATCATCAGGCTTTGGAGAAGAGGGCACATTGAAAACCCCTGAAGACATGCCAGTTGTTTTGCAGGGACACACACACACACACACACACACACACACACACACACACACACACACACACACACACACACACATGCACACACACACACACACACACACACACACACACACACACATGCATACACACGCACAGACACACACACACACACACACGCACACACGCACACACACACACACACACACACACACACACACACACACACACACCCTAAGTTTCCTGGAGTGAGAATAGAACCTCTACATTTCTAGTCTTATATACTACAAAGTAGAGCATTTATCACATGCACCACAGCTTAAGTCCAGCTAAGGCACTGTCATCTGGTAGTCTTAAGACAGGTAACATCATCAGGCCTTGGAGAAGAAGGCAGTGTGGAAGCCAGCAACATGTTACAAGGCCAAAATGTGCATAACTATTGCAGGTTGATAGCCCATGAGGGCATGTCAGTTGTTTTGCAGGGGTACACACACACACACACACACACACACACACACACACACACACACACACACACGCACTCCAAATGTCCTGGAGTGAGATTAGAACCCCTACCTATCTAGTCTTACACACTACAGAGCAGAGTATTTATCTCACACACCACAGGTTGAGTCTGTTAGATATGTGAGTGCAGGCACAGTACTTGTGCATTACACAAACTAAGCTTGTGTTAAACAGCATCTGTGTTCTCCATAGTGATACTGCTTTGTACTGTTATCTGCATCTACTATCCTACCAGTGGGATACCTGTTATCTTCCTATCTATATGTGTACATTTACTAGTAAGGACATATGTGGATGCATGCAGTTAGAAAGGCAAAACTGTGACCAGGAACAATGTGCCCTAGCCATGCATGCATTGACAACATCATACATTACAACACTTGCTGACCTGAGTTCATCTATGCGGTGACATCCAGCAGGCATAGAAGTCTGTAAGTTTGTTTGTGTTTGTGTCTTTCAGGTTTTCCCAGTTAGGGGTTGCCACAGTGGAACTCCGGTCTGCTAATGATTGGCAGTAGAGTTTTACGTACTGGCTTGCCAGGCCTAACGCACAACCTTCAATGAAGGAATGCCCATTCACGCATGTCGCCACACAGAAGTCTGTAAGTAATTGCATTATATACTGTTGCACATTTAGTTTGGAACCCTTGAGCAACAGTATTGATGTGTGATACTCACCAGTATTAGGGTATGTAGCACAATGCAGTCATCCACACACATATTTATGTACATAACAGGGGTGTAGATATAACAGTAGCTCTGTGTGTGTGTGTGTGTGTGTGTGTGTGTGTGTGTGTGTGTGTGTGTGTGTGTGTGTGTGTGTGTGTGTGTGTGTGATATGCATATGTGTTAAATAGATATATGGGGAGAGTCTATGTATCAATGGGATATATACGTCTATATATATATATTTGACAATACATAGTGATAGATGTACTATGTATGTGAGAGAGGGATAGTTACAGATAGATATGTATATGTATATGTCAGTATGTATAGAGATATCCATACATAACAGGTCAATCTGATGATAGAGCAACAGAACTGCACTCCTTTTATCTAAATTTTATCCAAGTGTTTGGGCATGCCCAGTGTGAGTAACTCCCAGCCACATCTCCCTGTACTCCAGGCCGGGATTTCGTGTGTTACAGAGTGTACCACTGAACTGCCCAGAGTTTTACAGAATGTCCCACAGTATTGGCTCATACTTTCGGTATGTTCCTCATAAAATTATTATTTTTCTCGCAAATACCTAGGATGAACTTAAGACTGCAGTCACTAAATAGTGACATACATTTATGCATGCCCTCACATCCTTCCGAAAAATGTCTGCTGACACAAACCCTAGCTACTGTTTATGTTTATGAGAGCTGTATTTAACATATGTCCATATTTGTGGGAATTGTTCGCAATCTTGCCAGGCTGTGAACAGGTTTCTTGCTGTAAGAGGTTGAGAGATATTTTACAGATTAACATCTGATCCTATTTCTGCAGTACTGCACATCACACAAAATGTCCACAGCATTTTGTAGCTGTGTGCTATGCTTAATATGTGACTGAGGTTCATAATGTTATAGCACACAGAGCCTGACAGTCTGTGAAAAGACTAACCGAATAGTCAAACCTCACTTGCAACAGATGTGCCTATGTCCAGGTTTTAAGTATCCACACCATCACTCATGCTATCTCCCATAGTCCACCGAGCCACACAGGCTGGAAGACACAGTGGAGTCATTCCTCACACACTTAGCAGCATAAAATTATTATTCAGGCATTATGTGTGACTTACAGTTTGTGATAGCATTCAGTGTGACAGCCCTGAGATTGCCTGGTCTACTGATTTACCATTGCTGAGTTACTATTACAGCAGTTATATGGGAGCACAGCTGTGTTGGGGAGGGGCAACAACAGCACATGATCTTCTGGATAGACAGTAGTCCACATACCATGGGACACCACTGTTTAATATCTCCCTTGAGTGATGTCTTGCATATTCCAACCATGAGGCTTAGTGATTATTAGAGTATACGTACTATTGGACAAGATACCTGTAGTCCCATGTGGATGTTACTTCTGTCCACATAGCCCACTAATATCTTTGCATACCTGCAGCATATCCATACATACTATAGCATATTATAGTAATCCTTAAAAGTAGCGTGTAGGGTAGAGACTAACCTTGCGTATGCAGCAGTTGGCAGGATTGTAGTGCAGGCCTGACTCTGTATGATGCGGGCAGTACACAGCCAATGCAAGGAGAGGTACAGGTTGTGTGGTTTGTCTGGCATCCCGAATTTTACAATATGTATATGAGTAGGAGTAAAGCGTCAGTCCCTAGGTCCCTAGGTTGTCAATGAATATGCTATGCATCATCTCTTAACCAAAGCCAGAGCATACTGGGCACACCTCCGTCTGCCTACATGGACGTCATCAGGGGGTTCCTCCTCCTGTGAGCCCTCCTGTGAGTCTGGCTTACAGCAGCAGTTGACAGGACAGTAGTTCAGGGCTGACTGTGTGATGCAGGCAGTACACAGCCAATACATGGATAAGTACAGGTGGTGTGGGTTGTCTGTCATCAATAATTTTACTATATGTATGTGAGTAGGAGTAAAGTGTCAGTCACCAGGTCCCTAGCTTGTGAGAGAATGTGCTATGCTTCATCTCTTGGGCAAATCCAGGGCATATTGGGCACGCCTATGTCTACCTACAGGGACCTTATTATGGGGTTCCTCCTCCTCCCAGTCCTCCTGTGTGTGTGGCTGTTGTGACATAGGCACTGGTGGGGGACTGTTTATCCCTTCCCTTTGCTGATCCTGCTGCAGCTGGTTCCACAGGATCATATTGTGTAGCATGGTGCATACTGTGAACATATTTGCACATGTGGCTGCAGAGTACTGTAGGGCTCCACCAGATATATCAAGGCACTGAAACCATAACTTCAGCAGCCCAAACACACACTCTATGATGTTGCTAGTTTGTGTGTGTGCCTCATTGTGGCATTCTTCGGAGGGGGAGCATTTCTGTTGGGTATCATTATCCACGGTTCTAGTGCATAGCCAGTATACCCCAGTATATGGCCGAGTGGGATGTCCCCCTGGCAAACATCTCATACAGCTGTGATGCATGCCAGATATGGGAGTCAGGACAACTGCCAGGGCTGCCAGAATACACATTGATGATAATGCCCTGGGCATTGCAAATGACCTGGCAGATGATGGAGTGGTACCCTTTGCAGTTGACGTAGATTTTACCCTCTTCACTGGGTGGTTACTTGATGTGCATGGGTACAATGTATGGCATTCAGTACTTCAGGGTAGTGTGCTACATGGTAGAAGAGTTGTATATTGCTGGCCCTCGCCTCAGGGGTGAGGGGAAACATAATGTGCTCACTGGCATGTGGTAGCATGACATCCAGGAATGGGTGGAGTATCCTGGAAGCAGATGCCTGTGAGACCCCCATGTTCCTTTTTGGTATTTGGAATGTCCCTGCAGCTAGTATCCTAAGTGCTACACATACCTTAGTTTCCACTTGGATGGGTTCCCCTCTGTTGGCTTTGGGTCGGAGTTGAGGGCGGTAGAGCTTGGTGAGTTCTTCTTGGATGTCAATGTCCACCCTATAGAGCTCTACAATCTCCTGCTCATGTAGCTCGTGGAAGTTTACTCTGGGCTTAAACATACTCCTCCTTCTCTGTATAGGCCTTTTGTCACCAGCAGCATCAGTACTGACTTCAGCATCTAACACATACACATGTAGCAGACCTGCAGCAGCCCCTAGCATTCTCTTACAGTTAAAATTCCCAAGTCTGTACTCCAGTGGTGCAGAGTATGGGGAAAAGTTTGATTGTTGTGTATGGATACTTTGTACTGCTCTGCTGTAGGTGCTGCCTGTGTAATTGGCTACCTATGATGCAGTGCACCTGCCTAGGTTATCATTAACATCATTTAATGGCCCTAGTTGAAGTTAAGGAAAGGTCAGCAGCAATTAATTTGTCAGCAGCTTTTACAAACACTCAGCAATGTTGCACACCACGCAAATGCATGGCTCGCAGATAAACAGAACTCAGCAGTCAATGTACACACCCAATAGAGTTCCATGGTCAGCATCACAGAGTGCCATGCAAGCACACTGTACTCAGCTTAACAGGGCTCAGATGTGTTCACAACCCCCCCCCTCATGGGAACACTGAGTACCTCCACATGCCATGCAAACATGCTTCACTCGGGTAAACATAGTTTAGAAGTGAAAGCACAACCCCCTCCCTTCTCAGATTCATTCAGCACTGCAGTGCACATCACAAACATGCTGTAATTTGCTTAGAAATCATTGGACACACCCCCTGCTTTCAGCCACATTGTTGTACACATGGAGAGGGTTCTCTGCTTACATGAAAGGAATATGCGGACACCATTACCTCTTTGGGCTATTCAGTACCTCCAGCTCATTTGCAGAGATCTGTACTCACAGCCTGGAAACTGCATGGTTCTCAGCTCTACCATGATAGCAACAGCACCATTATGTGGATACTCCACATAGGGTCCTATAATGCATTTCTTTCACATAATATTATGCAGTAGACTCCCTCTTATCCTGGCTCTCTTTAATCAGCCTCCTCTTTAACCGGCCATCAAATTTCTGTTGTAGCCCTAGAAAAAGAGAACAGAGAAGAACAAATACTTCCACCTCCTCCTGGCTAAATAATGACAAACATTTCAGTTCTAGACTTCACATTCATTAGAAAAATGCATACTAACACAAATCCTGTTATTCTAGCTGATTTATAACCTACAAATGTTATTTTGTATGCTTTTTCTCATTAACCAGCCATTCATTTATCCAGCCTAAGTTCCAGTCCCAGTGAGACCAGATAAGAGGGTGTCTATTGTAATTGTTTTTTTCACTTTTTAAAATTTTTTTATAGAGCATGTTTGCGTGGCATGCTGCCGTGCACAAACATGCTCAGATTATCAAAAAAAATCATCATCTTCTTTCGACTGTTCCCATTAGGGGTCACCACAGCGGATCATCTGTTTCCATTTCTTCCTGTCCTCTGCATCTTGCTCTTTCACACCAACCGCCTGCATGTCTTCTCTCACCACATCCATAAACCTTATCTTAGGCCTTCCTCTTTTCCTCTTACCTGGCAGCTCCATCCTTAGCATCCTTTTCCCAATATACCCAGCATCCCTCCTCAGCATATGTCCAAACCAACGCAATCTCGCCTCTCTTGCTTTGTCTCCAAACTGTCCAACCTGAGCTGACCCTCTAATATACTGATTCCTAATCCTGTCTATCCTAGTCACACCAAGTACAAATCTTAACATCTTTAACTCTGTCACATCCAACTCTGACTCCTGCCTTTTTGTCAATGCCACCGTCTTCAACCCATATAACATAGCTGGTTGATCTCACTACCCTCTCGTAGACCTTCCCTTTCACTCTTACTGGTATCTGTCTGTCACAAATCACTCCTGACACTCTTCTCCATCCATTCCACCCTGCCTGTACTCTTCTTCACCTCTCTTCCACACTCACCATTACTCTGAACTGTTGATCCCAAGTACTTAAACTTATCCACCTTTACCAATTCTACTCCCTGCATCCTCACCATTCCTTTACCCTCCCTCTCATTTACACACATATATTCTGTTTTACCCCTGCTGACATTCATTCTTCTCCTCTCTAAAGCATATCTCCACCTCTCCAGGGTCTCCTCAACCTGGTGCCTACTCTCACTACAGATCACAATGTCATCTGCAAACATAATAGTCCACGGGGCCTCCTGTCAGATCTCATCTGTCAACCTGTCCATCACCACTGCAAATAAGAAAAGGCTCAGAGCTGATCTTTGATGTAATCCCACCTCCACCTTAAATGTATCTGTCACTCCCACCGCAGTCCTCACCAATGGCACACTACCCTCTTACATATCCTGTACCACTCTTACATACTTCTCTGCCACTCCTGACTTCCTCATACAATACCACAACTCCTCTCTAGGCACCCTGTCATATGCTTTCTCTAAGTCCACAAAGACAATGCAACTCCTTCTGACCTTCTCTGTATTTCTCCAACAACACTCTCAGAGCAAACATTGCATCTGTACTTCTCTTTCCTGGCATGAAACCATACTGCAGATCACTAATCATCATCTCCCTTCTTAATCTAGCTTCCACTACTCTTTCCCATAACTTCAAGTTGTGACTGATCAGTTGTATCCCTCTGTAGTTACTGCAGCTCTGCACATCACCCTTATTCTTAAAGATAGGTACCAAAACACTTTTTCTCCACTCCTCAGGCATCCTCTGACTTTCCAAAATTTCATTAAACAATCTGGTTAAAAATTACACTACCATTTCTCCTAAGCACCTCCATGCTCCCACTGGAATGTCATCTGGGCCAAAAGCCTTTCCATTCTTCCTCCTCTTCATAGCTGTCCTTACTTCCTCCTTGCTAATCTGTTTCACTTCCTGATACACTATCCCCACATCATCCAACCTTCTCTCTCTCTCATTCTCTTCATTCGTCAGCCCCTCAAAGTACTCTTTCCATCTACTCAACACACTCTCCTCGCTTGTGAGTACATTTCCCTCACTATCCTTTATCATCCTTAATTTAAATAATTTATTTTAATTTCACTGACACACAGGGGATAGTATTACTCATATCTGTATGTGGTGTGCTAATTCTGTCCATCTCACTGCATTTTTGCTATACCTTTTGTCAATTTAATGTCCTGAACAAGGAAAATTTCCATGAACATTATGGACACTGACACCGGGTCTGCAGAGCTTCATATCCACTTGCTGGATTACTCTACCTGCCTCATTTGCATGAAATTCACCTGCTTATGGGTTGATTTGCATGCCACGGCAGTTTTTATGTTGGAGCGCTCGTGCACCACTTAGCGCCGCTTACTGAATCTAAGACTGTCCGCGCTCAAGTTAGCAGCACGGCGTGATGCTTATATGGAAAAATTCCATGTAGGTTTTATTAAATTCCCCCGGAGATTTTCTTTTTCTTTATTTTTAAACTGTAGCAAAGTGTTTGCTACAATGTAACAAGCAGTTGCTACAATTTAGACCACACACAGAGTGCTGCAGAAAGAAGGTTTGACTGTATTTTGTGCCTGGGACAGTATCCCCTCTCGCTCTGCCCTTGCCATGCTACTGGATTTTTGTGGTATTTTCATTTTTCAACCTGACCTTTTCTTGATTTTGTATCTTATGTAACATTTTGGACATGCTGTCCCACTGGCACAATGAATTTGCAGGTGCCACATATAGGTATTTATTTGTGCCATGTTGTTTTAGATTACTGTAGTAGGTACATATGAGTATGCATCCTTCACATGCTGCATTGACAGTCACTGGTCCCTTACTGAATATATGTAGGAGATGCTTTGTTTAGCACCCTTCATGACTCCCTTTTTTGTCTGTATCTTGCTTATGGCACTAGCCAGTCTTTTGAACATAGCGTATATTAGATATATGTAACATGTATACATGGATTAGCATACCTTTCCATATGTATACATTTGTAGCACATATGTACTGATTTTCATGGATGTACATGTGTACAGCCATAATATGATTGACAAAAAAATTGCCCTTGTAATACGTAACTGATTACAGGCATTTATTCCATTTTGTTGTGCTGCACTTAGTATACACAGGACTGTCCTTTGATCAGTCCTACACATATACTATGATACGTTTATCAATAATGATGTCTGTGACACCTTTTGTGTTATGTTTGCATCGCAGTATAGGTGGGTATGTAATATTCAAACCTACCTTTGCTGTGTACTCATTTGCTGTCTGTTATATATTGTTGTGTTGTTTGTGTCATTTATATACAGACATGTTTACAGACATCCCTAATGCAATACGCACATGTGTCAGTCATTAACCATTTGCTTCAATGCACCTTGGAAGGACTTGTAGTCCATCTTGTGTTGTGGACTCATCCATGCACACTGTGTCTTCTTAGCTATTGTTGTCCTACTTTTTTTTTGCCTACTTTCCCTTGCAGGCATTTCCTCACTGTCATGGGACTATGTTGTCCATCTCCCTTCCCCTTAAGGATTTGACCTACATGGTTGTGTATGTTATGCCTGTGAGTAAGTTTTCCTGTAATGTATCAACGTTCTAATGTAGTTGTACTGGTACAGTATAACCTTGTGCCACTATGACTGGTATCATACACATGCAAGGCATGTGTACACAATTGAGTTGATTCCATCAATGTTTATGTTGCACTTGTGTGCCATGCTTTACCAGGCATTTGTATGCTTCCTGCCTATGCACAGCCTTGCATTCTTTAGCTTCTCTTAATCATACATATATCACCATTCACTTCATATTCCATGTCACTGGTGTGGGTTTGTGTGATGTGTCTTCTTTCTCTTTGGCTTATGTAATGCCTCTGGAATGGAATGTGTCTTTGACATATGGGTCTCATTCTTCCTATGTTTGTGGTGTGTATACTTATTTTGTTTATTATGCAACCACAGTAATCTTTTGCTTTGTTACTGCTGTTTGCCACTGTGCTTAGTTGCTTGCCCTTTACATGAATAGTTGGAAGCTCTAATCTGCATTCTGCTTGTCTTCCCCTGGATTTGATCGTTGCTGTTGCTTGGCTTACACTTGCATTGCTGACAGCCTTGTGGAAGACTATATTTGATGTCCCATAAGTGCTGCAGTCATCACATTCCCGATTCAGTATTCTTCAACACATACCTACCATTGTTCATACTTGTTCTGGTATGACTGTCACACAGTTTGCAAAATCTAAGCACTGATTTGTGCATCAGTACATGTGTACTTTTGTGTTGCACCATGGCTGGTATGCATCCCTACCCTGTTTGTCATTTTTTCTTCGCTCATGTTGTATAGTCTATATGTGTGCTGTCTGTATACCTTACCTATCTTTTATGTGTATATCTGCCCTTTGTCCATCATGTCTTGTGACATTTGTTATATACTTGTACCTGCCCTTTTGTCCACATACTCTTTCCATGCCTTTTCCATTCCTTTTATTCTACAAAAAATTAAAAAAGTGGGGACTATTCCCATCAAAAAATGCTCATGCCTCTCTGAATCTCCCTCTGACTTGCCTCTTCCATCATACCTCTTGTGTAACTCTTTTCTTCGACCTCACCCCACATCTGCTTTTCTTTCTCCCTATTTCCATGGGTGTGTGTAATATGTTTTCTTTCTGCACATGTTCCACACCCATTGTTAACTACTGTTAACCATAGCCAAGTGGCCGTGATTGACCTTCATCAGACTTAATTTATTTTTTGTTGGAAAATTTGTGGATTATGTCAGATTATGCAAAAAGGGATGGATGCATTTATACATGTCTGTCTGTGTAGTACAATATCTGTGTTTGTGGATATTTGTCCTATTTCAGGCATAACAGCTGATGCAAATTTGTCTTTATTTAGTACTTTTCATGTATTACTGACAGTGCCATTGTGCTTGCATACCTTCTGTAGATGTACATTGGTAATGCACCTCCATATATTACTTTATGAATGAATTTTCCTTGAATATTTATTTTCCATAACTAATTGTGATTGTGCTGGCATCAGTGGCTATGTCTGCCTTGTGCTGAGGTATTCTCCGTAGACTGGGGCATATTTGCATATTACTTGGTTAGCCACAAATCTTGCACAGAACTCTGCAGATTGCACCAAATTCTACAAAGTTTATGGAATGTAGCCCATTCTGTACAATTTATATTGAATTTATAAGACAAATAAATATTTTTCTGAGCTCTAGATTCCTTCAGTTAAGGATATGGTTTACAAAGGGACAGACAATTACAAGAGGGGCCCTAGGGGTGAATTCCAGTGTTTTGACTACTCAGCAATTAAAATATTTCCCATTTCTTAATGCAGTTACCTGGGCTACCCCATACATTGTTCCTGTCTCAAAGTGTTTACTTTTTATGGAGCAAAAATCACTGTAAAATTCATTGATAAATCTAGAGAAACATGAAGCTTCTTATCCTACTACCTTAGACAGTGAGGCAAAGAAAAATAGGGCACTGTCCTCTGCTACTGCCATGCTAGCAGCTACAATCCCCTGAAATTATCCAGAGACATCCCACAAGACAGAGAGAAACCTGAAACCTTGCCGTAGACATGGAGACCTGAGAGAGACAGCACAATTACACACACACCCTACTCTGTGGCAGCCAACCCCTGTAATACTTCCTCTTAAACTAAGAATATTTCCGTGAGGTATGTATATTACAGCACTTACCCAAACCCCCTTCCTTCTCCCAATTTTTTCCCTACAAGTCATTACTATCTTTTCATTACTTTGTTACTTTTTCAGAAGTCACAACCATTGTGTGGTATTTAGGGATTTAGGTGGTAGCCACCTGTTGTTACTGTGTGGAAATGGTGAGATTCTATCTAGTGGAAGTACAGGTGTGCAGTACAACCTATAACAGGTTTCAGATGCTCAAATGTAAAGTCAACATCATTGATCATCAGTGTGAGCATGAAAAGGTTCAAGGAATGATGCAAATATTCCCTGAAAATCTTATCAATGGTGGAGCAGTTAAGAAAACACCCATACTTACTACTAAATACTGTAGTACTTCTGAAAATATGCTGTATTTTTCTGTTAAGGTGGTTTATCTCAGTCATCTGTTCTCAAATTCACAAATGTGTAACTTAGCAAACCAGAGTTCTCTAGTTGGCAAATAACGGTTCGAGAGTATTTATTTATTTATTTTATTTACTTTTATTTTTATTTATGTATTGTTGACTGGGTTAGTCCCGATGGGCTCGAGGCATCTTTTTAAGGGAGGCACGAGCTGGTATTCATATTGACTAGAGAAAATCTAGTCAGGGTGCAGGAGAACTCCCCTTGCTCTTTTTGATAAATGCAGTGAAATCGTTTAAATCTACCCAACTCAGGCAGATAGGACCTTGGTTTAATGCCTCATCCAAAGGACAGCATATTCAGGAATGCAGGCCCCTGCTCCCATACTATACTGCAGTGACAGCATTGGAAATTAGTCCAAGTACTGAGTTTGGGACTAAAACCCACAGTGTCTGACCTTTATTTATTTTATTTATTTATTTTACATTTGTTAACCGGGAAAGTCTGACTGGATACAGGTCCATTTTCAGCAGAGGCCCGGGGAGAAAAGCTCCAAATGTATAAAAACAAGTGTAAATACAGTGAAATTATTACAGAGAGTTATCACAAAACTGAGATTTGTTTAACGATATATGCACACAGGTACATGTTTTTCTCACATACACACAGCAAAGATTGGAAGCAAAGTAGCTGAGAAAGAAATAGTTAAAGATTTCATATGAAAATGGAAAACACATATATTAAGGTAGTTATCATACATGGTGTAGTGTTAACTTTAAATCTTTCCAGTAGGTGGGTGATGCACAGAATTTTAAACAGTTAGAGAGTCAGAGTTTTATTCTTGTAATGAGGTTCTCATTTACGAATTATGTTTGAGTGGGGGTTAGTCAGGGTTTTTACAGGGACAAAGCCACTGCATTTTTAGGTATTTCCTAAGGGAATTTTTGAATTGGGATAAGGAGGGGTCAGTGGAGAGTTCAGCCGGAAGTAGGTTCCAGTTTTTACCAACAGAGTTGGAGAATAATGACTCACCAGCTGAACTGTTGGTTTTAACAGTTTGCACTAGCAATTTTTTGGAAGAGCGAAGGGATTTTAGGTTACTGTAGGGGGTAATAATATTTTTCAGTATGGTTGTACTGTCTGGTTGGTAGAGGATTTTGTGAACTACTATTAGTTGGTTATATTGCAGTTGATAGGGTAGTTCAAGCCAGTCTAACGACTGAAGCTTAAGGCAGTGATGGGTTCTATAAGCTGATCCTGTGGCAAATCTGGCAATGTTATTCCAGCACCTAGTAAGTTTATTGAGGTTTGATTTGCTTAGGTTTACAAAGATGGGTAAGGCATAAAGAAGGGTCAATAGCAGATGTGTACGG
Organism: Protopterus annectens; assembly: GCF_019279795.1. NCBI lineage: Eukaryota > Metazoa > Chordata > Ceratodontiformes > Protopteridae > Protopterus > Protopterus annectens. The sequence goes on along the minus strand of NC_056729.1, from coordinate 752,514,486 downwards.
GCAATAACAGTTCTAGCAGATGGGGTTAGGAATGGTTTAATCCTGTATAAAGAGCCTAATTTGTATTAACTGCTTTAATAGTTTTGTCTATGTGAGCATCAAACTTGAGATTGTCGATGATCACTCCCAGTAGTTTAGTACTAGGTTCTGGGGAAATTATGGTACCATTGTTAGATATTATGGTGAGAGGTGGTGAGGGGACATAATAGTTTGGTTTTCTTTGGGTTTAATAGTAGCTGGCGACCAGTGAGCCAGTTCTCTACTTTGATGAAAGTGATTTGGGACAAGGATTGCAAATCTGTGGGGGAGGTGGCAGAGCAGATTAGGGTTGAGTTATCTGCATACTGAATACAAGTTGCAACAGGGATGACTTTGTACAGGTCATTAATGAATATGGAGAATAGGTGGGGATCTAATATAGATCCCTGTGGGACTCCAAAGGTGACTGGTAAAAGGGATGATAGGTTATTCTTCCATAGTACAGCTTGTTGTCTGTCACATAGGTAAGAATGAAACCAGGTAATTGCTAGGTTATCTATGGAGAGTGATTTTAATGTGTTTAAGAGTAGCTAGTTATTTACCATATAAAATGCTTTGGATAGATCAAGGAAGAGGGCTGAGGATAGCTTGTTGTCATTCCGGTTTTGATTTATTGTATGGGAGAAGGAGAGAAGAGCTGAGGTTGTACTATGGCAAGGTCTAAATCCATGCTGGGAGGGGGCTAGGAGAGTGTTTTGATTCAGATAGGCAAGAAATTGCTTGTGGATACATTTTTCCATTATTTTAGCCAAGGGATACAGAATGGCTATAGGTCTATAATTTGAAAGTTCAGTGGAATCTCCCCCTGTATGAAGAGGAACAATGTGGGAGATTTTTCAGATGTGGGGGATATAGGCTTCATGGATAGTTCTATTGATTAAAATTGATATGGGTATGCTGTTTCATTAGTGGCTTTTTGGAGATATTCTGCAGGTAGTAGTTCTGCTGAAAGGGTGGTGGGTTTCAGTTTTTTTTAAGTAGGGACTTAATAAAAAATGTTGGTACTGGATCAAATAGAGTAAAGGAAAAAATAACAAAAACGGTCTTGAAATGCAACTCCAGAAAACAAGTGACCAGATAGAGCTGTTACCAACCAGAAATATGCATGACAAAAAATACATACCATGTGTGAAACTTCTCAAAAATAGCAGTAAGAATAACAAACAAAAACAATACCAGGCAGTACTTACATGCAAACACACTACTGCGGATTCTTATGAGGCAAGGCAGAAAAGCCAAGTCAAAAAATGGTGTCTTTCTACATCATTGATACCTCTGTAATTAAGCAGGAGTGGGAGGGGGTGTGTAGGTTCAAGGTGGGGGAAGGGACAGACACACCGTACTGCAAGGTTGAGAGTCAGAAAAACTGGACTAAGCCAGCTGCTAAAAAGAAAACAGGAAAACCAAGCTAAGTTAATTGCAGGTCAGTGTGGTGCAGTATTTACCTAATAACTACAAATGTTATACTACTAATCTAGTACAGAGTGGTGAAAAGCACCACCACTTCTGCAGGGAAAAACAAAAGAAGTATGGGCTGCAGGCACATAGGTAAACTTTTTCCAAGAGAAAGTAGTTTTAAGTAATTGACATAGGAGTACTATAGGAAGAGAGAAATGGGGGGGGGGAGCAGTAGTGTGCACGTGTGCAGTGAAAGGGGAATCAGTCTTCAGTTTGGAGAACAGATTAAATACAACTCTAACATACACTACTGTAGCTGAAAGCACTTTAGTGTTCCACTGACGCAAGGTATCACAGTGCAGGGCAACAAGACAGCCTTGAGTTGATTGGAGGTTGGCCAAGACACAGGGTGTAACTTTTGCTGAGGGGAACTACTGTAGCTGAAAGCACTTTAGTGTTCCACCGATGCAGGATCTCACAGTGCAGGGCAAAGAGACAGCTTTGGGTTGAGTATAGGCTGGCCAAGACACAGGATGTAACTTTTGCTGAGGGGAACTACTGTAGCTGAAAGCACCTTAGTGTTCCACCGACACAGGGTCTCACAGTGCAGGGCAATGAGACAGCCTTGGGTTGACTGCAGGTTGGCCAAGACACAGGATGTAACTTTTACTGAGGGGAATGCGAGCACACTACTGGGGACTCCTATGAAGCTACTTTCCAGCAGTAAAAGCAAATGTGCTATCTGCTGAGCCTCTAACTAGTAAATAACATATTAATGCAAAGCTGCTTCACAATGTATTTAATTTCACAAATGTGTTATAGAAGTTTACTGAGTATAAATTATTTTCTAATCCCTTTCATTGTTGTGCGGACCCTATAATTTAAAAACTCAAAAAGTTATTAATGTAAAACTTCAGATATAATTTTTTTTCCATTTAGCTTCATAGTATGGCAAAGTACTAGAACAAATGTCCTACCAGTTAAAGAGTTAGATGACTCTAATCACAGTTTTTAGAATTCTTCCAGTCTTCTGAGAAGGTATTCTACAGAGTGCTTTTTTCAGCAACACATTAACATACCTCTGATCTCAGCACCTTCAATATCCATACTAAAGACCCATGTTTCTCTTCCGATACAAGAGACTGCTTTCGAATTTTACACCCCTGCTATTGTTTTGTGACAAGAAAGTACCCCCATAGAGATGACAAGACATTTTATTAGGTAAACACTGTCTTGTAGAAGATTTTATAGGTAGTGATCTAAACCAGATAAATTGTGCCTTTGTAAGTTTGATCCATCTGCAGAAGTCACAGAAGTACTTTGTGAAAGTGAGACCTAGCATCTTAAAGTGTACAAGTACAATCCATTCAACTCCAGAGATAAAGTCCTTTCTATGTATTATTTCATCTGTCATGCAAGGAATTCTACAAAGGAATAATACCTGCCTGAAAAAAAAGTTAGCAAAGCAAAAATGCAATTGGATACTGTCACAGAAATGGCCAACTCTTTATTATGCATCAAAAGCTAATTTGATCATGTCAAAAAAATCCAACAAAATAAATATGCAAACAAGTACATAAATAAATCAAATAAAAAAAAAACAGATAACCCCTCTACCTTTTTGGGATGTACTGACAGAGTTTCCTGCAAAACTAAATCAAATGCAAACCTGTTCCCTTACAAATCATATGTAGATGTAAAAGGTGACCCTGCTTCCTGTTCTCAATCATTTTATCAGACTTACCACAAAATGCTGTCCTGTCAGAGTTGGCTGCTGCAATAAAACTCAGATGCTTCTTGTGTTGGGAATGAACCATATGGTAGTAAATACCATGAAGCGGATTCTGCCTTCCCTGCAATGCAAAGGATCTCTTTCATTGATAATCTTCCACATGCTTTTATTGAATCAGTTGTCCAGATAATAGCATGGTCACTAGCAGTTCATTTATTGAAATTTATTTACTAGGTAGAACACTGATCATTTATGACTGATTTCAGTCTCAGTCTAGGGTCAAGAACTGACCAGACATACAAAATAGACAAAAGTAAAATGACACATTAAGTGACAGTGCAAAGGTAAAGTAGTGCTTAGGATAAATCTACTGAATTAATTTCCAATATGTACAAATGTTTCAAAACATTTGAGAAATTAGAGTAGAATAAATTAGAGATGCAAAAAGGAATTAAGGATCTTAGTGGTTGAGTTAGAGTGGAGAAGAGTTAAAGTGGACTAAGATGATGTGACCTGAGGGATAACACACACATTTCTGTTTGGCTGTGTTTTTATTTCAGTTGTTATAAATACAAATATACAGACAGAAGGGTACTACTGTCTGTGAAAATACCCTAACAGAAAGTCAGACTATAACACAATATCTACAATATACCAACTAACTATGGAACAGCAACACAATGGAAAAGGGTATGATATCAACATGATTCTGTCCAAACTGAGAAGACACCGCTTGCAGTCGGGTCTATATCATATTATCAAAAGGAACGAATCTCGAATGGCTTAAATATCAAAATTGCTGTTCATCAATTTGTTTTTTATGAGATTGCGGTACAGAAAAGATCGGGAATTTTGCTCTTTCCTCACTGTAGTGCAATGTTGGAGTTGGTATGTATAATTAGCAGGGGGTGTGGGGGGTAGAGCTCCCCCACAAAATCAATTTCAATGAAAGGCAGTTTCAATATTTAAGCCATTTGAGATTCGTTCCTTTCAATGTTATGATATAGACCCTTGCAGTCACCTTGATAAGGGAAATTATGTAGAAGGTCTATAACTCAATAATACTGAAGCCTTTGATTTCCCATATAACCTTCTTTTTTTAAATAGACCCAAAGAAGAGTTCTTTGTACCATTTACTGCTTCATGGTTCAAAAATGTCCTAGAAAACTATAAAATCACTGATGGAATTTTCATTCGCTGTGTTATGCATCTAGCTCATGAGCTTATCAAAGAGTAATACTTGGCCAAGTGCTGTGTTGTCTTTTTGAAGACAACATGAGGGAATGCAATGGAAAAGTTGTGCTAAGCAAGTTCCTTGGCATCTAATAGCTTCACAGGTAAGTACTAGGCTAGTTACCCTTGCAGACAATTTTAACTCTAGCCAATTTCCATTAAAGGTGATAAAAACGGTCAGGGAGAAATCATGAGGTCTGGCAGAATAGTTAGATGATTAAGGAGCTGTTTCCTGTGATTCAGTGGTGCAAGGTTTGATTCCCTCAGTCTCCATTGTCTAACTGTATGACTCTGACAAGTCATTTAACCAGACAACGTTCCTGGGCTGGGTATGAAAAAGGTCCATGGTGAGCAGTGCTCTATAATGAAAAACAAATACAAATAAATAAATAAATCAAACTCCGTACTTTGCATCTATAAGGTAAATACCTGAACCACTATGCTAACCCCCAACATCCTCTACTTTCCATCACAGCAAATACAGTATCTTACAGCAGCCCCCACCAAGTGGATATAAAACATTAATTGGCTGACTTCTGCTGAATGAAAAGAAAATCAATGTTGGGCTTTTCACTAAAAAGCTATCCACATATGTGAAATGTCCATACCTCCAGATCAATGCTAGCTTTGCAGAATCTAAAAAAAAACCATATTGTAGAAGCCCCAGTGATTTAATCAATTCAAAACTGTTCTTTCACGCTCACGTATAAAAAGTCATTAAGGTCAACAAATTCTAGGATACAGGATAAAGAAAAGGAGAAGTCTTAATCCTGCAACTAGGACAGAGGATAAGAACATGTCTTACACCCGAATCTTGGATAAAAGTAGCAGAATCTGTGCCTTTGCTTAAATGTTGTGTTGTTGTGTTAAGTAAGCCAATGACTCAGTTCTGAAAAAATGTAAAACATGCAACGGGGCTGCTCATTTTGTGGTTGATGCTAAAATGATTGTCCAGTATAGTAAAGTCCTGAAAAATACAGCATTAATGGATCTTTCTGAGAGCACAGTTTAGAGTGGTTTCTCTTTTTCTGTAAGTTTATTCTGGTGATTGACCACTGCTGTAAAATGCTTGTAAAGCAAAGGATGGATGATTCTGCTTAGTAGTTTAAGTTAATGTGGCCCACATTTTCCTGTAAGATAATATATAAAGCTTTTCAAGATCTGTTTCACCATCTCTTATAACATCGACCCTGCAGCCTCTCTGTGCAAAGACATCACCTCTATGCTCAGAGAGACAGATTACAAGTCACAGTCAGACTTGTTTATGCCTTTTACTGCTTCATCAGTAAGCTGAGAAGCTACTGCTTATAGAAAAGTATGTCAGAATTTTAATATCATCTGAAAGTCCAAATTCGCAGCTTACATGTTAACTAAACAAGTGAATTGTGCCAGCAATGCACTGTATGGTTCCATTGCTTTATTATTGTCATTAAAAAAACAGAAGTATTGATAAATTGATGGTTATCTCTGCATCAGCTCTTTTGACAGTTTATCTTTTCCTTTATTACTTCCCTTCAGATAATCAACAATTCTTCCCTGTCTACTGTAGAATCTTCACAAAGTCATTACCCTTCCTAAGTAATCCTTCAGTCACCTTTTGTGTTACCTGTATTACACCGTTGCTGTTTGAGAAGCATTAGACTTACTTCATTCCTACATTTGATTTTACCAAAGACCACCTTTTATATTCCAGTAGCGGAATATCAGAATGGGATTTGATAACCACCTTCATTTTGTAGTATCAACAGACTTTGTTACCCATTGTTCCCTGATAATTAAAGATAATAAATTGTTTCACAATCTGCCTACTGTCCCAAGATCTTCATTGGAATGAAAAGTGTAAACACTATGTACATCTACTTGCCAGTAACTGTGTGCTTTAGCTTCAGTGTATTGAATTTCTCTATATTCATGACTTCTGTGCTCTGCACTCTTTACTACCATTGTTTTTAGCAACAAGCTGAAAACATAAATTCTGCATGCATGGACTTGTTTGCAATGGAGTGTCTCTTTCTGTTTACTTAAGTTTCTATGAGCGTATTGTAATTGTCCATTACACATTGATTTTGTGCTGTCCCCATTCTCGTATTTTAAATCAGACTTGCTCTTTTTTTAATGTTTTTTCAAAAATGATTTATAGTTTCCTGATTTGTATGGGGTGAAAATGTATTAGAATCTTTTAATAATAAAGCTTATTTTTTTAAGATTGTATGCATGTATTCACACATACACAAACACATGTATAAATATATATATATATATATATATATATATATATATATATATATATATATATATGTGTAGATATATATATATATATATATAGATATATATATATATATATATATATATGAACTAAGAAATGAACTTCGTGACAATAAAAGCATTCAATAAAATAGTAAATAACACCAACAACTCTTGTAGAACTTTAGCGCTTTCGTCTTATTTATTATCAAGACTTCTTCAGAAAGACATGTTTCATAAGTATGAGCAACCATTTTCACTTCCTTTATATAGATTAGTTCTAGCAGGCCATTTAAATTAACAACAGTTCCTTTCCAATAGAAAAGTGTGAACAAGCAGGGTGCTGTGTGCATTTTCATTAACATTACAATTGCAGTTACATAAGGCAAATTGGTCAGACAGTAATAGCCTTGTGGTACCGTGTGCATACTAAAAGGGATAGTGTGCAAAAAGGGATAGTGTGCAAAAAGGGATAGTGTTGAAAAAAGGGATCGTGTGCAAAAAGGCATTGTGTGCGAAAAAAAAAAAAAAAAAAAGGTTCGGGGGTATCAGGAAAGATGACAGTCATGCTGTGATGATTCTAATATAAACACGTAACTTATGAGTGTTTGCCTCCAAAGGTAAGTAAAGAAGGGAACGGAGGAAGGTGGAGGAATCAGGTAGAGAGTCCTAATATGCTTTGGCATCGGTGTGTGTGTAGAGAAATGTGTGGGTATGCCACCTGATGGGGGAGTGGGAGGAATGCGGTGTGGACTTGAGGGGGGGCTGTTAGGGGGCCGCCCATGACAAGGAGCCTATGAATAACAGTGTCCCCCAGAAGACTGTCAGTGCAGATGGTACCACCCGTGGGCTGGTTTGGATGGTATCACCCCTTGAATGGCTGCGTGAAAATGTGAGACCGGGGGGTATAGTTGGTGGGGTCAGCGGGGGCTAGCCTGGTGATTGGGAGCATGTGTGTAGGGGGTATGGGGGAGTCAAAAGTCAGAGAGAGAGTGGGAGCATGTGTGCAGGGGGTATGGGGGAGTCAAAAGTCAGAGAGAGAGAGAGAGAGAGAGAGAGAGAGAGAGGAAACACATTATATTCACTTGCACAGTTGTAAATCCATAAACACATTAAATCTACTTGCACAATTCTTCAAACCCTCTTGCACAGTTCTTCAAACCCTATCACATTTCAATCTCTATACCATTTAAGTGCACATTTAATGTTCAGTGTCTCATTGAGACCTGGATAGACATCAGCTCTCAGTTCTATCTGCCATTTTAATTCCCGGACTTGCAGGAATGTGTCCATGTCCCCTACAAATTCTGTTATTTTTTCCAGCACTGTGAATTTGAATCCTGTGAAGTTTGGGCAAATAGTACTGTGTTTAGCCAAGGTATTCAAACTGTCCTGTTTGTGTATTGCTGCAGTGTGTTCTTTAATATGGCTACTCAGCTTCCTGTTTGTTTTGCCGATATAGAAATTCCCACAGTGTTCGCAGAAAGCACAGTAGACTACATTTTTTGTGTTGCAGTCATAGTGGTCATGTAGACCGACAGTTCTGTTGCAGTGCGGGAAGGTGACATTGTTGCTTTTTCTTATGTGTACACAGGCAACACACTTGCCGCAGTCAGACATTACAGGTTCTGTCGATACTTCGCTCTGTGGGGATGGGCTTTTATCCCTCTCGAACGCACCACCAAAAGAAGAGGTTTGTTTGAAACAGAAGTTTGGGGATGTCCCAAGTAACTTTGTCAGACCTTTTTCTCCTCCCAAGATGTCCCAATTGTTGGTGAGGACCCCTCTAATTCCAAACATATCGGTGGAAATTGGAAGGGGGAAACTTGACACCCAGTCCTTTTTGTTCGGTCCATTCTGTGCCCTTGCTGTGAATCCCTTTTCCAGGATTGGTGGGTACCTGGAGTGTCTGTGCTGTATGATCTCTTGGAACAGGTTGTCCACTAGATACTCTGGGTATTTTCTTTCTAGGAACAAGTTTCTGAGGTAGAAACCTTCCTTGATGAAAACCTCGTCCCTAAAATGAGTCTGGATAACCGGATGAATTGTCCTTTTACAATATTCTTTTTCATGAAATGGGGATGCTGACTGCTGAACTCTAGATAGTTATTCGGAAAGTGGGCTTGCGGTAGATGTTGGAGTCAAACTGTCCATTTTCCGGGTCTATAGTGAGGTGGATATCCAGGAATTGAGTGGTGGTTCCGATATGTCCTACTGTGAGGGTCAGGAAGTCCAGACTCTGGAAAAGGGTTTCCAGAAAATTGCTCAGAGAAAGTCTGTCCCCCTTCCAGACAAAAAGACGTCATCAATATAACGCCTGTACATTATGGTGTTGTTGAACCCGGGTAGTGATTCAACCTTATCCATTTCCCAGGCACTGAGGACTAAGTTTGCATATGCTGGGGCCATTTTGGACCCCATGGCTACCCCTTTCTGTTGGTGGTAAATCTTCCCGTTGAATTGAAAGAAGTTATTTCTTAATACTGCTTCTGTTAACCTGCATACAGTATTAATCTTAGTCCCGCTTAGGTTGGAGTGCCTGTTCAGGTACTGTCTGGTGAGGGTCAGTCCTTTGGCGTGGGGCATGTTTGTGTAGAGTGCTCCTACATCTAGGGTGACCAGTTAATATTCCCCTCCATCCAGCCTTAGTTTGAAGATGTCATTTAGAAAAGCCCAGGAGTCCTTGATGTAGTATTTGCTGTTCTGTACAATGGGGTTAAGGATGTGGTCCACGTATTGTGAAATCTTTTCTGTTTTTGTCCTTCGGTTCGATACCACATGGCGGAAAGGTGGATTTTCAGGGTTCTTGTGAACCTTGGGGATTCTGAAAAATTTTCCAAGGCTGGGTGTCATGACCTGCATGAAGTCTTTTTCGTCTTGAGAGATCTCATCCCTGAGGTACAGTTCCAACAGTAGGTTGTCAATTTGTTTAAAGTTCTGTTGTACCTGGTTGATGTTGACCTTTTGTAGAACTGGTTATTCATGAGGGATGCTTCAAGTGTTTGGATATATCTCTCCTGCTCCATCACTACTATCCCGGATCCCTTGTCAGCCTTCATGATCCGTAGGGATTTGTCCTGACTCAGTTCCTTCCAAGCCTGTCTTTCTTCCCTGTTCAGGTTGTGCCACTTTGCTGAGGGCTTATCAGAAAGGAGTTTCCTGATATCCCTTTCGCAGGTACTCGCAAAGAGGCTTAGTGTGTTGGAGAGTGCAGGAGTGTACAGGCTCTTCATGGTAAGGGGTCTGTTGTTATCTTCCAAGCTTTCCTCATCTTCTTCCTCTTCATATTGTTGTATATCTAATTTTAGTTGTAACTTTCTCAGGTAGCACTTGAGGTCCAGGATAACATCCGCCGTGTTGGCTCTCTGCGCCGGAATGAAAGAAAAGCCTTTCTTCAGTACCTTATGATGGCTTTCCGAGAAATCTCGTGTGGTGAGGTTAAAGATGTCACCTACCCCTGCTGGAGACCTGAAGTCAGTGCTATCAGGTGCTGGTATCAGTGAATGGGGAGGGTGATCAGGGTGGTCCACCCCAGTAATACTAGTACTGTATCCCGTTCCCACTCCTTCTTCCCCTGTGATTGTTGTTCCCCCTCCTTCCCTCAATATTGTTGGTGTTGTGGTTCCAGTTTTGTTCATTACCCCCAGGTCTGAACCTGGTATAAGTCCTGGTTCTGGTTGTGAGTCCTGCTGAAGATAAAAAAACATTGTTGTTGCTACTTGTGCTGTTGTTGGAAGACTGGTTGTTGATTTGTGGGGTCTGATAAACCCTTTCTTGATTGATCGCACTGTCCGGTGTCCTGCGGTTTGTATTGTTGTTGTCCTCGTTGTTGTCGTGGTGGTCACGTTCACTGGTGTCTGGATCTCTCTCTGTCGGCTGATTCTGGAGAGGCATTTCTGGTCTTGGCTGTCCCCTAGCAGGAGTATGTACCATCATCTGGGAACTACTCCCTGCTAGTGGGCTGGATGTGATGAGGAGTCTATCCACCTCTGGTGTGTTGGGTCCATTTGTGGGTTCTTGTAATTCTGTCGTAGGCCTTAGTTCAGTTGTGGACAACGGATTGTTTGTGGGATATCTGTCTGGCCTTCTCCGTGTGTGTAAGGAACGTGTGGGCCTGATCGGGTATGCTTTTCCTTCCTCATATTGTTTAATGTCCCTAAGCAATTTGCCTTTCTTGCGTTCAATCAGTGCCACCACATGCCTAGTAATTTTGTGCGGTACATTGTCCCACATTTCCGCGAAGTCAATAAATGTAGGATCCTGCAGGATGTGTGTTTGCAGATCATCTATTTGAGACTTGTAGGTGGCCATACTCTCAGTATTACTTTGGATGAGTGCTTTGATAGCTGCTAGCCCAGAGTCATTATATATTTTGACCAGTTCTTTATGAAGCTGAGAGTTTGGAGTAGTCCTGTTAGGAAATTTGTTACACCTGAGACCCTGTGGGACTATATCCAGTTCTAAACACCTTTCCAGATAGAAGTTGTCATGCTCCAGGTTTTTGTAGGTTTTAATCAGTCTCTCAAATCTGGTAATTAGAGATCTGGCGCTCTGTGAGACCCCTCTGTTTTGACTGTATTCCAGTTGTGCTGTTGTATTCTGGACCGGGCAACGGAAGGGATTAATTTCCGTCTGCGTGAGTATCATGTCAAGAGCCTGTGTGGTCCTTATTTCTGTCCCAGTTCTGTTGTTAATTGTGGCCCTGGGTCCAGAGTGGTCCGGGGGTTCAGTGCGGTCCCTGGTGATCCTTTCGTTTGTAGGTGTTAAAGGTCTGCTGTTTAGGTCCTCGAAGAGATCCTGCGCCAAACGAATTCCTTCCGATAATTTTGTAAGAACTGTTGTTGGATCAATTGGTGTCCTGCTCCTGGTTGCTTCTGTCTTCAGTTGGCTACTAGAGCCTGAGTTGGGTGCTATGTTTCCTGCCATACTGTCACGCGGAGTAGAAGACTTATAACTAAAATTAACCGCACTCAAAAAAATTGAACGAAGAGAAGAAATTTTAACTAAGAAATGAACTTCGTGACAATAAAAGCATTCAATAAAATAGTAAATAACACCAACAACTCTTGTAGAACTTTAGTGCTTTCGTCTTATTTATTATCAAGACTTCTTCAGAAAGACATGTTTCATAAGTATGAGCAACCATTTTCACTTCCTTTATATAGATTAGTTCTTCCCTTCCGTTGCCCGGTCCAGAATACAACAGCACAACTGGAATACAGTCAAAACAGAGGGGTCTCACAGAGCACCAGATCTCTAATTACCAGATTCGAGAGACTGATTAAAACCTACAAAAACCTGGAGCATGACAACTTCTATCTGGAAAGGTGTTTAGAACTGGATATAGTCCCACAGGGTCTCAGGTGTAACAAATTTCCTAACAGGACTACTCCAAACTCTCAGCTTCATAAAGAACTGGTCAAAATATATAATGACTCTGGGCTAGCAGCTATCAAAGCACTCATCCAAAGTAATACTGAGAGTATGGCCACCTACAAGTCTCAAATAGATGATCTGCAAACACACATCCTGCAGGATCCCACATTTATTGACTTTGCGGAAATGTGGGACAATGTACCGCACAAAATTACTAGGCATGTGGTGGCACTGATTGAACGCAAGAAAGGCAAATTGCTTAGGGACATTAAACAATATGAGGAAGGAAAAGCATACCCGATCAGGCCCACACGTTCCTTACACACACGGAGAAGGCCAGACAGATATCCCACAAACAATCCGTTGTCCACAACTGAACTAAGGCCTACGACAGAATTACAAGAACCCACAAATGGACCCAACACACCAGAGGTGGATAGACTCCTCATCACATCCAGCCCACTAGCAGGGAGTAGTTCCCAGATGATGGTACATACTCCTGCTAGGGGACAGCCAAGACCAGAAATGCCTCTCCAGAATCAGCCGACAGAGAGAGATCCAGACACCAGTGAACGTGACCACCATGACAACAACGAGGACAACAACAATACAAACCGCAGGACACCGGACAGTGCGATCAATCAAGAAAGGGTTTATCAGACCCCACAAATCAACAACCAGTCTTCCAACAACAGCACAAGTAGCAACAACAATGTTTTTTTATCTTCAGCAGGACTCACAACCAGAACCAGGACTTATACCAGGTTCAGACCTGGGGGTAATGAACGAAACTGGAACCACAACACCAACAATATTGAGGGAAGGAGGGGAAACAACAATCACAGGGGAAGAAGGAGCGGGAACGGGATACAGTACTAGTATTACTGGGGTGGACCACCCTGATCACCCTCCCCATTCACTGATACCAGCACCTGATAGCACTGACTTCAGGTCTCCAGCAGGGGTAGGTGACATCTTTAACCTCACCACACGAGATTTCTCGGAAAGCCATCCTAAGGTACTGAAGAAAGGCTTTTCTTTCATCCCGGCGCAGAGAGCCAACACGGCGGATGTTATCCTGGACCTCAAGTGCTACCTGAGAAAGTTACAACTAAAATTAGATATACAACAATATGAAGAGGAAGAAGATGAGGAAAGCTGGGAAGATAACAACAGACCCCTTACCATGAAGACCCTGTACACTCCTGCACTCTCCAACACACTAAGCCTCTTTGCGCGTACCTGCGAAAGGGATATCAGGAAACTCCTTTCTGATAAGCCCTCAGCAAAGTGGCACAACCTGAACAGGGAAGAAAGACAGACTTGGAAGGAACTGAGTCAGGACAAATCCCTACGGATCATGAAGGCTGACAAGGGATCCAGTATAGTAGTGATGGAGCAGGAGAGATATATCCAAACACTTGAAGCATCCCTCATGAATAACCAGTTCTACAAAAAGGTCAACATCAACCAGGTACAACAGAACTTTAAACAAATTGACAACCTACTGTTGGAACTGTACCTCAGGGATGAGATCTCTCAAGACGAAAAAGACTTCATGCAGGTCATGACACCCAGCCTTGGAAAATTTTTCGGAATCCCCAAGGTTCACAAGAACCCTGAAAATCCACCTTTCCGCCATGTGGTATCGAACCGAAGGACAAAAACAGAAAAGATTTCACAATACGTGGACCACATCCTTAACCCCATTGTACAGAACAGCAAATACTACATCAAGGACTCCTGGGCTTTTCTAAATGACATCTTCAAACTAAGGCTGGATGGAGGAATATTTACTGGTCACCCTAGATGTAGAAGCACTCTACACAAACATCCCCACGCCAAAGGACTGACCCTCACCAGACAGTACCTGAACAGGCACTCCAACCTAAGCGGGACTAAGATTAATACTGTATGCAGGTTAACAGAAGCAGTATTAAGAAATAACTTCTTTCAATTCAACGGGAAGATTTACCACCAACAGAAAGGTAGCCATGGGGTCCAAAATGGCCCCAGCATATGCAAACTTAGTCCTCAGTGCCTGGGAAATGGATAAGGTTGAATCACTACCCGGGTTCAACAACACCATAATGTACAGGCGTTATATTGATGACGTCTTTTGTCTGGAAGGGGGACAGACTTTCTCTGAGCAATTTTCTGGAAACCCTTTTCCAGAGTCTGGACTTCCTGACCCTCACAGTAGGACATATCGAAACCACCACTCAATTCCTGGATATCCACCTCACTATAGACCCGGAAATGGACAGTTTGACTCCAACATCTACCGCAAGCCCACTTTCCGGAATAACTATCTAGAGTTCAGCAGCCAGCATCCCCATTTCATGAAAAAGAATATTGTAAAAGGACAATTCATCCGGTTATCCAGACTCATTTTAGGGACGAGGTTTTCATCAAGGAAGGTTTTACCTCAGAAACTTGTTCCTAGAAAGAAAATACCCAGAGTATCTAGTGGACAACCTGTTCCAAGAGATCATACAGCACAGACACTCCAGGTACCCACCAATCCTGGAAAAGGGATTCACAGCAGGGGCACAGAATGGACCGAACAAAAAGGACTGGGTGTCAAGTTTCCCCCTTCCAATTTCCACCGATATGTTTGGAATTAGAGGGGTCCTCACCAACAATTGGGACATCTTGGGAGGAGAAAAAGGTCTGACAAAGTTACTTGGGACATCCCCAAACTTCTGTTTCAAATGAACCTCTTCTTTTGGTGGTGCGTTCGAGAGGAATAAAAGCCCATCCCCACAGAGCAAAGTATCGACAGAACCTGTAATGTCTGACTGCGGCAAGTGTGTTGCCTGTGTACACATACGAAAAAGCAACAATGTCACCTTCCCGCACTGCAACAGAACTGTCGGTCTACATGACCACTATGACTGCAACACAAAAAATGTAGTCTACTGTGCTTTCTGCGAACACTGTGGGAATTTCTATATCGGCAAAACGAACAGGAAGCTGAGTAGCCGTATTAAAGAACACACTGCAGCAATACACAAACAGGACAGTTTGAATGCCTTGGCTAAACACAGTACTATTTGCCCAAACTTCACAGGATTCAAATTCACAGTGCTGGAAAAAATAACAGAATTTGTAGGGGACATGGACACATTCCTGCAAGTCCGGGAATTAAAATGGCAGATAGAACTGAGAGCTGATGTCTATCCAGGTCTCAACGAGACACTGAACATTAAATGTGCACTTAAATGGTATAGAGATTGAAATGTGATAGGGTTTGAAGAACTGTGCAAGAGGGTTTGAAGAATTGTGCAAGTAGATTTAATGTGTTTATGGATTTACAACTGTGCAAGTGAATATAATGTGTCTCTCTCTCTCTCTCTCTCTCTCTCTCTCTCTCTCTCTCTCTCTGACTTTTGACTCCCCCATACCCCCTGTACACATGTTCCCACTCTCTCTCTGACTTTTGACTCCCCCATACCCCCTACACACATGCTCTCAATCACCAGGCTAACCCCCGCTGACCCCACCGACTATAGGCCCCGGTCTCACATTTTCACGCAGCCATTCAAGGGGTGATACCATCCAAACCAGCCCACGGGTGGTACCATCTGCACTGACAGTCTTCTGGGGGACACTGTTATTCATAGGCTCCTTGTCATGGGCGGCCCCCTAACAGCCCCCCCTCAAGTCCACACCGCATTCCTCCCACTCCCCCATCAGGTGGCATACCCACACATTTCTCTACACACACACCGATGCCAAAGCATATTAGGACTCTCTACCTGACTCCTCCACCTTCCTCCGTTCCCTTCTTTACTTACCTTTGGAGGCAAACACTCATAAGTTACGTGTTTATATTAGAATCATCACAGCATGACTGTCATCTTTCCTGGTCCCCCCCCCAACCTTTTTTTTTTTTTTTTTTTTTTTTTTTTTTTTTGCACACAATCCCTTTTTGCACACAATCCCTTTTTGCACACAATCCCTTTTTGCACACTATCCCTTTTTGCACACTATCCCTTTTAGTATGCACACGGTACCACAAGGCTATTACTGTCTGACCAATTTGCCTTATGTAACTGCAATTGTAATGTTAATGAAAATGCACACAGCACCCTGCTTGTTCACACTTTTCTATTGTAAAGGAACTGTTGTTAATTTAAATGGCCTGCTAGAACTAATCTATATAAAGGAAGTGAAAATGGTTGCTCATACTTATGAAACATGTCTTTCTGAAGAAGTCTTGATAATAAATAAGACGAAAGCGCTAAAGTTCTACAAGAGTTGTTGGTGTTATTTACTATTTTATTGAATGCTTTTATTGTCATGAAGTTCATTTCTTAGTTAAAATTTCTTCTCTTCGTTCAATTTTTTTGAGTGCGGTTAATTTTATTTATATATATATATATATATATATATATATATATATATATATATATATATATATATATATATATATATATATATATATATATATATATATATATATATATATGTGTCTGTGTGTGTATGTGTCTGTGTGTGTCTGTGTGTGTGTGTGTGTATTTGTGTGTGTGTGTGTGTGTGTGTGTGTGTGTGTATTTGTGTGTGTGTGTGTGTGTGTGTGTGTGTGTGTGTGTGTGTGTGTGTGTGTGTGTGTGTAGACACAAATGGGAGATAATCTATACTTTGTGATGAATATTAAGAGAGTATTCTTAATCACTTTTATAATTTTTTATTGAGGTCAGGTTGTTCTATTTGTAAATAGTTAGAACATGATGTTCTCTTTTGTGTAGAGTTTTATGTGTGCTCATTGTTTGCTTTTTTTCTGTTTTTAATCAGTTTATGAAAATAACAATAAAATACTTTTCGGGGCAAAACAGATTTGTCTAGTAGTGGTTAATATTGTTAGCAAAGTGTAATCAATGAATGAATGCATGAATAGATGAATAAAATAAGTAACATACAATGTAGCACATCCCATCCTTTATGAAATTTTGCAGGTTATCCATCGGGTGCATCAGACAACCACAAACTTTGATCTCCTTTTACACATGAGGAAACGCCTGTGGAAGAGAGTGTCGACCTTGTGTATAAACGTATGGGTAGCTATGCATCATCTTTTGACAAGCGGAATTGTCTCTCAAGGATTTTCTTAATATGATTCTTTTACAGAAGGCTGTAATTCAGAATATGTCACATTGTACTGAGATTAGAATGCATCATGGTCTGCAAAGTTAGCAGTAACATATAATGCAAGAAAACATCAGCGGGGTATGGCCAAGATATGAGCAGTTAACAGCATTGTTTTTAGCTATGCTTTATTTTAGCATCTCTGACAAGATTTTTACTAAAAAAAACTCAAATAGAATGTTTCAAAACTTGACAGCTGTATAGTTGAATATTTGCTGAAAAGACTTACTATGAAAAATAACAAGTTTGAAACTCTTTTATTTATTTTATTTTATTTACATTTGTTTACCGGGAAATTCCGACTGGATGCAGGTCCTTTTTCACTGGATGCCCGGGGAGAAAAGCTCCACATCATGTTCATGATAGAGATACAAAGTTGCAGCAATAGTAAACAACATTACAGGTTGTTGGCTTTAATACAATAACAAGATATTGATTATCAACAGTATATACAGAAAATGTTGCAAGTTAAGATAGTTTCTTGTCATTTATAATATTAGTAACAAAGTTGTCAGAGAAGATGTTAAAGTATGTAAAGACAACTAGCTATTTCTGACTGTGGTTAGTAGTGGCGGTAGTATAGTTGAGTTAAGAGTCTAGGTGGGGGGGTAAGGGGGGGTGTTAGTCTGGATTAGAACAAGGACAAAGCCATTGCAAATTAAAGTGGAATTTGAGTGCAGTCTTGAAAAGGCTGCTGGAAGGTTGAGTAGTTATAGAGGGTGGAAGATTGTTCCAAAGTTTAGATACGGTACATGAAAATATATCTTTTCTGTTGAGTTTTTGGGTTTGATAACAGTGAGTTGATTTTGTTGCTTGATCTTAGGAGCCTAGTGGGTTGATAGGGTTTGGGAAGGGTTTGAAGGGAAGGGATGTTAAGGGGGTGGTTAATAAGTTTATGAGTGAGGGTGATTTGATTAAAGTGAAGGAGTTGTGGGAGTTCTAGCCAGTTTAGTTCTTTAAGGGAGATACAATGATGGCTACGGTAGGAGGTTCCAGTGGCAAATTTAACAATTTTGTTGTGACAAGCATCCAGCTTGTGTAGGTCTGTCTGTCTAAGGTTGGTAAGTATTGGGGATTGTAAAAAAGAATCCACCAACAAAGAAATGTCCTCCATAACATAGTTGGGTGCAGAAATAATAGGTCTGAAAATAGGGTCTAATAGATTTTTATGTGTCTTTGCAATACCAAATAACACACCAACTTTTGGATTCTTAATACTACAGATGAGTGTGTTATTTGGTATTCCGAAGACACATAAAAATCTATTAGACCCTCCTTTTAGACCTATTATTTCTGCACCCAACTATGTTACGGAGGGTATTTCTTTGTTGGTGGATTATTTTTTACATCCTCATGTTCATGAAATGGAATCCTTTCTTAAGGATTCTTGGGATTTTTTGGACAGTTTTAGATTGTTCAATGAGCATATGAGTTTTGACCCTCACAAACATAGGATTTTTACGTTAGATGTCACATCTCTATATACATGCATTCCCCATGAAACGGGGGTTGAATATATTAGAATGTATTTAAACAAGTTTACTATTTGTAAAAATAATGTTATACATTTTTATTGTAACTTGTTGGACATCATTTTGAATAATCACTATTTTTTGTTCAACAATTGTTACTATAAACAAATTCAAGGCATAGCAATGGGGTCAGCAGTGGCCCTTTCCTATGCAAATATTGTGATGGGGTGGTGGGAGCAGGAATTTTTGAAACTTTGTTTCAACCACTTTCGGGTGGTATTTTATAAAAGGTTCATTGATGACTTGGTCTTTGTGATTCAAGGGGACATTAATGCAGTACATGCTTTAGCAAGAACTATTAATTCTAGTTCACCCTTCCTTAAATTTGTATTGAGAGATGTTGGTACATCCATGAATTTTTGGATGTCCAGCTGGAGTGGGATCAGTTTAACAACATTTTAAAATTACCCCCCTTTTAAATTCAGATGTCCCTGTTCTAAAATGGAGAATAGGAACTTTTTAAAATTATGACACAAAATACTATGTCTATATACTACAATGTTTAATAGTAGCATTCATAGAAAAATTACTTTTATGAATGGATATTTGCCTTTTTCCAGTCAACATCTGAATTACATTAAAAAGAACATCCCCAAAGGACAGTTCATCTGCGCTAGTAGAATGACTAGTAATGATGAACATTTACACATTTAGTTTTCATTCATCAAAAATCTATTTTTGTAATGTGGTTATGATGAAAAGTTGTTGGATGATCAAATACTATATGTATAGAATGGGAGGGAGGATAGATATCCAACCATTATTAGAAAAGTCTCCGTTCCAACTCCCAAGAATACTTTATGTGGTGATAGACATCTAATGGTTGGGAGGGTGGCTTAATGGCTAAGGTGTTTGCCTTACAAACACAAGGTTCAGGGTTTGAGTCTCACAAGGGATAATTGGCTAGGCTTAAAATGTCTCGCAAGGGCAGTTAGCTTAGTGCTAACCTATAAACTATAAGTTTTAATTTACCTATAACTAGAGATGTTCCGGCTATTAAGAAGATAATAGTCTACAATTGGAAGATAGTCAAGGGCAATCATGATCTGTTTAATAGTGTGGGGGAACATCCTAATTTTGTATATAAAAAAAATTCTAATCTAAAGAGCCTACTTGAAAATGGTAGGGACAATTTCATTGTTGACAATATTGGCCTAACGGGTACTAAAGGTATGCATAAATGTTTCACATGTAACATGTGTAGATATATTTCGGAGGGGCCATTTATATATTTATCACATCTCCCATATACTATACCTATTTCCAGTTACTTTTCATGTAAAAGTGTGGGGGTGATATACATTGCTGTCTGCTGTTCTTGTCCTTCTTTTTACATTAGTATGACCACTAGACATTTAATGACCAGGATTAGAGAACATATGTATGATATCAAAAACAAGGTTTCGAATAATCCATTATATAGACATAGTATTGTGTGTCATAATTTTAAAAAGTTCCTATTCTCCATTTTAGAACAGGGACATCTGAATTTAAGAGAGGGTAATTTTAAAAATTATCTTGAACAAAGACAAACCAGATGGCAGATCAGATTAAAAGCTGATCAGCCTCCTGGATTGAATGATGCCATCAACATCAATTTTTTTTTTTAAAAGATTGCATGGTGTATGTTAATAAGAATAGGTTTAATGTTGTTTAATGTGTTTTTTAAGCATTTCCCTTTTAAGTGCTTGTATCATATGGAATTGTCAGTAATTTAACTTAATTGTTTTTAATGTGTATATATATATTGTGCTTTTTCAGTGTGTTTTGTATTTTTGAGGAAGTCTGGTTTGACGAAAGTGGTGATTTAATATTGTTTTACATTAAAGTGGTGTGGTTTGTTCAGCCTTGCAGCATTTTACTGTATAAGATGCTTGTGTGGTGGCAGTATCTAGGTTGTTAGTGAAAAGTGAGAATAGCAGAGGGCCAAGGATAGACCCTTGGGGAACTCCGAGAGTAACTGGGAGGTGAGGTGATGTGTTTTTTTGTCCCATATTGCTGATTGCTGGCATCTGTGTAGATAGCTGTGGAACCAGTTGCAGGCTGGTTGTGAGAAGGAGAGGTTGGGGAGAGTAAAGAGTAGTAGGTCATGATTTACCATGTCAAAGGCATTTGAGAGATCTAGAAATATGGCAGTAGAGAAGAGGCCATTGTTTTTGTGATGAAGTATAGTGTTGGTGAAGGAGAGCAGAGTGGAGGTAGTATTGTGATATGGCCTGAAACCATGTTGGGTTTTGGAGAGGAGATTATTAGCTAGTAGGTAGTTGGAGATATGGGTGTTGATACATTTTTCAAGTATCTTGGAGAGAGGGGAGAGGATGGAAATTGGCCAGTAATTGGGAGGTCAGTGGAGGGAGTGTCTTTGTGGAGGAGAATGATGTGGGATATTTTCCATATTGAGGGAACATAGCCTTCTGTTATGGAACAGTTTATTAGAATTGAAATTGGGTAGGCTAGTGTATCAGATGCTATTTTCAAGTTTTCAGAGGGGAGGTTGTCAGCTGCGAGTTTGGTGGGTTTAAGTTTTGACGATAGTCTTTTTATTTTGGAGGTAGGTACTGAGGTGAAGATGAAAAGAGGAGTGGGTGGTTTGGGGTTAGGAGTTGGGGTAGCTGTTATAGGGAAGTGTTGTTTGTTTAGAGATGTTATAGTTTCAGTGAAGTGTTTGTTGAAGGATTCAATAATACTGCTGGAGGAAGGGGAAATGGACAGCTGTGGGGTATCAACCTTCCCTGGGTGGAGGATATTGTTAATAGTAGACCAGAATTGCTTAGGGTTGTGATTGGTAGAGTTTAGGGTGGGTTTATAGTAGAGGGATTTGTCTAATTTTATATGCTTTTTGGCTTTATTGTGCACTTCAAGGAATGGTTGCCTATCCGACTTATTTTTTTTAGTCACCAGTGCTCCCAGGCCTTATCTCTGGATTTCATTAGGGTCCTGGTGGTCTTTTGTAACCATGGGGCATGCCTAGATCTGACTTTGGCATTTCTTACAGGAGCATGGGTGTTTAGGATGGAGAGGAAGGTACTGTTGAAGAAGTGGACAGCCTCATCTAGGTTGAGGTATTTTAGTGGTGACCAGTTAACTTTTTGCAGGGAGGAGATGAAGGATTTGGGGTTGAAGTTGGACTTGTTCCATATTTGCCTGTGGATAATGGGCTTCAGACTGTTTGTGTGGTGCTGAATTAGGAAAGTGGGGGAGTGGTCACTAAGACTGTCAGGTAAGCAGCCTGCTAAGTAAGAGTGAGGGGCTTTGTTGACTAGGATCCAGCCAAGTAAGGTATGATTGTTAGAGTTTTGTTGATTCGGGTAGGGGATTGAATGAGTTGAGTAAACCCATGGAGATTAAGGTGAATGGTTGGGAGACTGTTATTACATGATAAACAGTTGATGTTAACATCACCAAGAATGATGGTTTCCTGGGGTAGAGATAGAGTAGCCCAGCTCAGGAGAAATTTTAGGGGTGTGATATTTTGCCCTGGTGGGAAATAGCATCCTATGATATTGATTGTTTAGTTTGGGTTTAGTTTGAGATTGGCATAAAGGATTTCTTCATTGTTGTGGTGAGGGGAAGATGAGTTCAGGAGTTGAAAATCGAGGTGGTGTTTAAATATCAATGCTACACCCCCTCCTTTTTTGGACAATCTGTCTATGTAAAGGATGTTGTATTCAGGTGGAAGTATTTTTCTCACTTTTGATGTGAGGTTTGAGCCAGGTTTCAGTTAGGAAGAGAATATCTGGAGAATATATGCTTATGTTGGCATGTAGTTCTTGGATTTTATTGCATATGCTTCTGATGTTTACGGACATTATAAGTAGGTCTGTTGTTTTCTTGTTGGCTAAGAGTTGAGTTGTGGGGGGGGGGTGCTCGGACTAGGGTTTGTGGTTGGGCTGGATTTGGGAGGACCAGGATTTGGATGGATGCCTCAAGCAAGGGCTAGTTTATAGAGAGTGTTTAGGATATGTTTTATATACATAGTAAATTGCTTATGGTATCTTAGGGATATTTTATTTTTGAATGTGTTAGGTGTTTGGTAATGGAGTGTGTGTATTGGGAGGATGGTTTTGGTGGCAGGGGTTGTGCAGTTATATTGTAAATGTTTGAGGGAAGGTGTTGAGAGAGTACAGTGGAAGTTGTTGGGGCATGTGACTGTGGAGCCTTGGTAGGATGTAATGTGAACTAGAACTATGCAGGTTAGGATTGTTATTATATTAGGTAGTAGCATGATTGCGTTGGATGTAGGGGGAGGGGGTGAGTAGTGGTGTAGCCTAATTGCTGGCAATTAGGGGTGGGTTTAAGGCTAAGGATAAATGTAGAGGTACTGGGGCGGGTGGAAATAGGGGGCAGGGAGAGGAGCGAAGTGAGTGTAGCGAATGGAGCAGGCAAGAACCCCCCCAGGCTAAAGATTACAGAGTAAGTGTCTAAATAGCCAAATTGTTAGGAGTTAATAGAATCTAGTAGGGGAAAAAACAATCTATAGACCTGATTTCAGCTGTGTCCTTTCTGGGTAGATACCAAGTTTGAAGCAGATAGAAAGTGACAGTTTAAGTAGCTTTTTGCCTCTATTTTACAAGTCGGTGATTCCAGTGTATCTACTGGGTTACCTTTTTTCGCCTAGAGCTTTATCATGGTTTACTGATAACTAAAAAGAAAAAGTTAACTGGGGAATGTATTTACAGCAGATGGGGGTGGGGGTGCAGCTGCCATCCCTAGCAATGGCAGTAGAGCCAGTTACTTCTGCTTTAGACCAGGTACTTTCTACAGTAGCAGGCTAAGAGGGAAACATAGCTAGACACCTACAGTAACCTATCTTCTTTCCAAAGCCCTTGAGTCCTTGTGGCTGGTTTCTCTGCTGCAGATGCGGCAAATGGCCAAGGATTCAGCAAGTGGGGGACTGAGGGAGAACCTGTTCGCAGGGACAGTGGTCACTAAATGAAAATATGAATACAAAAACAATTATTACGTTAAGGTCTCTGAAAGGGTAATGAGAGAGAAGTTCTGTAAAAAGTAACTGATAATAAATTATCACCCAGGCAGGAAGGGTATTGGGTTTAAGAGTAGCAGTACATTACACT
The DNA here is from genome assembly GCF_019279795.1 of Protopterus annectens. NCBI lineage: Eukaryota > Metazoa > Chordata > Ceratodontiformes > Protopteridae > Protopterus > Protopterus annectens. Next base: position 752,490,706 of record NC_056729.1, on the reverse strand, counting down.
ATTTACACCGGTACAAAGTGTTTAGTATAAAAGGCTCAGTGAACTGTTATGTATTCACATATGAAGCCCTTGACATAAAAAACACCTTACTTACTGATATATACCAGATAATTTAGGTAGCTCATGAATTTAAGGAGACAGTTCTATCACAGATATAGCAGTAGTAAACTATCAACAATTGTATGCAACAGTACTTAAATATCGCAACACAGACATTTACATATCTATATTGCTATAATATTTCTCATGGTACAGCAGTTAACTACAGATCTCTCTGACTTGGCAGCAAAACAGGACTTTGATTTCTGATGTAAAGAAAACTAGAAGAACTAATTGTCTCAGAATGGTCCACTGTAAGCTCAGTGTACAGAACGGTACTATGAAAAAAAAACATACCAGCTATAGTAAGTAACATCAATGAGTTATCTGTAAAGCGAGATAAATTAGAAAGCAAAATGGCAATTTTAAAGAGGAATATAAAAAAACAAGCTGAAGTACTGAGTGGATCTCTTAAGACAACAATCATTACAAATCTCACGTATAGAAGAAGCAATATCTGATTTTGATGGATGACTACTTGAAAATGAGAATAACACTGAATTTCATCTGAAAGAAAACAACTTATTATGGGAAAAAACAGAACACTCAGAACAGATCTAGAAGGAATAACTTCAGGATTTACAGAATTCCTGAAAAAGAAGAGGGAAATAATATGATTCAATTCCTTAAAGCCTAACTGCCTACAGCTTTGAACCTGCCTGAAGATTTTTCCTTTGGCAACAAAAGGGCACATAGATCACTTTCTAACTCATCTTTAAAAATATCTCCACCAAGGTCAGTGATCTTAAGATTTGTCTCAGGTCAATATAAGGATTTAGTCTTAAAAGCTGCATGGATTAATTATACAGTTAAAATTTAAGAAAATTCTATAAGACTTGACAATGAATATTCAATATTAGTGATATCATGGTGGTGCTGCAGTAGCGTTGTCACCTCACAGTTAGACATTGCTCATTTTATTCTCAGTTAGAATGTCTTCTGTGTGGCGACATGCGTGAATGGGTGTTCCTTTGTTGAAGGTTGTGCGTTAGGGTGGCAAGCCAGCACATCAAAATCTACTGCCAATCATTAGCAGACCGGAGTTCAGCTGTGGCGATCCCTAACCGGGAAAAGCTGAAAGAAACAAAGTGATATCAAAGAGGAAATCATGTGCCCCATTTCTTAAAAGCTTAAAGAAAAACAATATTACAGCACAAATCTCGTTATCAACAAAAATCAGGATTTGCCTTCCATAAGGAAAGGAGATTCTTAACACCTTGGAAGATGCAATGGACTTTATAAAGAAAAATAAAATCCAAGAAAAACAGAAGAAATGGACTGGAATCTATCAACTTCTTTGAAGAGAAATGCAACAAGAGATGGTTTGTTAATAAAGGACAAAAACAGTAAAAACACGGAAGGACAAATGAAAATCAATGTATTGCATGGTTATGAATTCTTATTGATTAAAAAAAAGTGCTTGAATACTTATGAACAAGTGCTGAATATTTCTTTTTGCAAGCCAAAGCAAGACCCTAAACACAGCAAATACTGGTAGCACTTTCCTTCAATTTCAATGCAAGAAATTCTTAGACAATATTCTCAAGAATTGACTAAACAACTTAAAAATTGTACCAATTTGATCACATGTCAAAAATTGACCAACAACAAAACTAATGGGTGTTATCATTACAGCATAAAGAATAAATTACAAATGAATATCTGTAATGAAATCCCTCAAAGTAAAAAGACAAGATCATAATCATCGTATAACACATGAATATAAATTAGTATGCAAGACTTATTTATAGCCTTTTTACCTGTAAAAGGCATTTGACATTAATAGTCTTGTTTAGTCCTGGAGCATGATCCACTCTTAACTTTATCTGCCAGGTTGATTCCAGCACTTCAGGAGTGTTTTAAAATCACCATTAAAGCTCTCCTCTTTAACAGAATTCATTACAAGGAAAGATTGTTTTTTAAAAATGATCACAGGGATTTGCATGCTTAGCCAAAGTGTTATTGACATCTTTCTTTTTATTGTATACCAAAAGGATAGTTTATATACTAACCTAAAGAATGACACTTCTGACAAAAAAAATCTAGGATTATGTTTCTCTGTCATTGTGTCTTTTAATGATAAAACTCAGAACAATTTATTATGGAAAGTTTGAATCTCAAAAGAGAAGATTTTTCAGATGTTTGTTTAGATGCTATTAGACATAACATTTAAGGAAAAAAAATAAGACTGATTCTAACAGTAGTACTAGATCAAAGAGTATCAAATATACAGGGCAAATATAAATGTTCTTTTATATGATACTCTACACTATGATTATAGTTATAATATAAAACCTAGGAATATAGTAATAGTACAAGACATAGTATACGAATAGAAATAGAAAGAGATCAGAATAAGTGAAAATGTACATAGTTAAAGAATATAAATATGCCTACAAGGGTGGAGAGGGTGTTGGCATAGTGGTTAAGGTGTTCACCCTTATCCTTATAGGCACAAGGTGCACGGTTGATTCTCACACAGTAAAATTGGTTGGGATTAAAATGGCCAACAACGACAGCTAGTCTGGTACCAATTTATGAACTTATAGTTCTATGCACAACATTGCACATAGTAAATAAAATAGAAAAATTAAAAAATCATCTGACTTATAAATTAATAAATATGAAAATAACAACTGACTTCTTCCCTATAGTAGACCAGGAAGATAATGTGAGGTACAGGGAAAGATGATGGTAGAGATATTCAGTTTGGTCAACTTATAATAAAGATTCTAAACACCTGTTTAACTTCTTATTCGTAATAACTCACTAATGGGCTTTTTTAAAATGATTCATACTAAAGACATGAGACACCTTAATATGAAACAGAAGCATGGACTAAACGTTGTTAGTCTAATGGAGAGTTTGATAGGTAGTTTTTTCATCTTTTTAAACAAACTAGGAATACATTATTCCATGGTGAAATGTTTTAGGGTATATAATTATGTATTTTTTTATTTATTTCAAAAGTTTTGTCCATAGCTGAAGATGTCATTTTGCTGTATATAAAGTATATAATACGTTCTGTACATCAATGTGATTTCATTATACCTGTGTTTTTTCTCTCATATATACATTTCTGATTTTAAATGCATATCTACTAATATTAATGGATTGATTAATCCGGTGAAGTGAGGGAATCTGTTTAAATACTTACAATTACATAAAGCTCAAATAGTATTTCTACAGGAAACGTATTTACTTAATAACGATGTAAATAAACTTTCATTAAAGAATTATTTGGTTTTAGCAGGTTCTGACTTTTGAGCTAAAATAAGAGGCACCCTCATTTTATGGAAGAACTCACCAGTAATGCCTAAAGTAAAATATACCTATGTTGATAAAAATGGTATGTTAAGCATTGCTGTAATTGAGTGGAGCAGAAAGCTATATATATATATTGGTGAACTCTTATTGGATTCAAGGACTTGGCGCTAAAGATACAAAAAAATTACTTAGACACTACAGCCTATTACATGAAAGATGAAGTCATAAAGGCTGATGATTTTAATTGTATTTTATCAGACAATGATTCCACTGCAGATAGAGAGCTGAGAATCACATCTTCAGCCAAACACTTAATCCATTTGTAAATCTAATGAATTTAAAGGATATCTATTAAGTAAGGAAAACAAACTCTCTTTAATTTACCCATTATTCATATAGATATGGAAACACAAACAAATATTGATAAAATCTTTGTCTCAAACAATCTGTTATCACATATCAGACAAGTTTCAATAGTTCAATGTCCATATCAGACCAGAACATTATAATCTTTAATATTATTTTTAAAAGTAACAATTTAATACATCACAGGAGATTACCAGCATACATTACTAAAATAAAAGGATTACAGGGTTGGTATGTTAAAAAGATCAACATTTTCCTAGAAATAAACATGAATGGTAAAGTATCTGACATTGTCCTGTGGTATTTACTAAATGCTTACTTAAATGGAAGAGTTACAAGCTGGTATATTATTAAAACAAGAGAATGGGGTAAAGAATTGGATATAATACAGACCAAAACAGTCACACTAAAGTTAAATCTAAAACTAAATGATATTATCACTCAGTCTGAATTTAAACACTTACAAAATATGTTGAGATTCTGAATCATAAAGTTTCAATAAACCTGGAAAAGCATAAACTTCAGGCATATTCAGTAAAACCTTTAAGCTTGCATAAACTTGCTCTTAGAGCAAAGAAAATGAATAAACTAAATCATTATCAAAGAAATTATAACACATATAAATAATAAAAAAGAAAGCGTAACAAATATTAAAGGTATTCTTGAGGGCTTTAAAATATTTTATGAAAATATGAGTAATTATACAAATAACCTAAATAATGATGATGTAGTTGAAGCTTTTCTAAGGGAAAATTTACATAATAAAATAACAAGTGGACAAATAAAAAAAAAGGATAGACCATTCACTTTAACAGAAATAAAAGATAAAAAAAAAGTTAAAAAATAATAAGGCACTGAACTTAGATGGTCTCATACCAGAACTATATAAAATAATACTGGATGATGGGAGTTAAATATTAGATATGGTCTACAGAGAAATAAAAGCAACTGCTGAAGTTTCCATCATGGAAATATTCCCTAATATCACCTATTTTAAAACAAGATAAGGATCCTACAAAATGTTCATCATACAGACCCATTTTACTTTTAAATGTGGACAATAAGATGTTCATATCCATTTTAGCTAACAGAATTAGTATACTTATAACTAAACTAATTAACAATGATCAAACTGGATTTATTTTAAATAGACAAGTATAGGATAATATAATATGTGCACATACATTAACAGACTATGCAAATAAAAATAAAAATAATTTTTTATCATTAGCCTCAATTTAGATAAGGCTTTTGACTCAGTTAATTGGCCAGACCTGTTTAAGTATCATTTCTCACATGTGCTAATTGCATTAATTTGTAAGTCATACAATAACTCTTGTGCTTATACTAATATAGGTTCTTTTATTTCAAATTACTTTAAAATACAAAAAAGCACAAAACGAGGTTGTCAATTATCACCTTTATTTTTTGCATTATCTAATACTATTAGATCCAATACGAACATTAATGGTATAAAAATAAAAGAAGATTTTGAACTAAATATTCAGCTCTTTGTTGTGATGACATTTTACTAACAATATGAGCTATAGAGAATTCATTAGAACATATAATTAGTTATATGAGTATGTTTGAAGAATTCTTAAACTTAAAATGTAATCATAATAATACAAGTACATTATTAATTAATACAAAATTTTAAAAAATCATACAAACATATTTTACCTTCAATTGGAATGACAATCAACGCAAATACCTTACTATAACCATTATGTCTAATAGTAAGGAAATGATAAAATTTTCAACAGGTTGTTGATAAAATTTTAAGTCTAGTTACAAACTGGAATAAATTCTTCTTTACCATTGAATAAACTTTAATGCTTATTAAGATGGTAATTCTTCTTAAAATATTGCTTGTCTTACAATTTCTATGTGATTCAGTCAAGTTGACTAATGTTGCCAAAAATGGGCATGGGTAGTTACCGGTGATAAGTGGTTTGAGGACTCAGCCTACTCTGACCCACACCAGGGACCCGGGCTAATGGTGTGAGGGGTATATGTGTCCCTATTGGCCAGTGTGTGCCCACCATAAAACCCAGCAGCCCTGGGTCAATAAGCTACTGGTTCACAGTGTCTAGTTGTCCAGCCTGGGTTACCTGGGATAGCTCTGTTGAATGAAAGCTGGATGTAAAACCAACCAACCTGTCAAAATGAACTGAGAATTGCTACACTTAATGTAGGTTCACTGACAGGATGCAGCGTGGAAGTGGATGACATGATGATACAGAGGATGCTGGACATCCTATGTATCCAGGAGACGAGATGAAAGGCCAGTGCAGCAAAGCCATTTGGCTTGGGGTCCAGAGTCTACTCTTAGGTGGGGGGCAGGCTAGAAATGGTGTAGGAATTGTGGTGAGAGAGAGGCTTCAGAAGGCAGTAAGGGATATCATCAAAATTAATGACAGACTCATGGCAGTCAGACTCCAGTGTAATGACAGGGTAGTATTCATAATATCAGCCTATGCCTCACATCAGGGTTGTGCTAGTAAGGAAAAGAGTGCATTCAGACAGCAGTTGCAGGAACTACTAGATAAAATAGGACAACGTGAATTGGTGTTGATAATGGGTGACTTGAATGCACATATCAGGACAGGCAGAACAGGATATGAGGACTGTCTGGGTCCACATGGGTGAGGAAACAGGAATAAAGAAGGAGAAGCCTTTCTAGACTTCTGTCTGGCACATGGCTTGATAGTAGCCAACACATGGTTCAGAAAGAGGGACAGTCACATGGTCACATACAAGAATAGTCAACATACAACTCAGGTAGACTTCCTCCTAGTAAGGAAAAGGCACTGGGGCAGAATCCATGATTGCAAAGTCATCCCCAGTGAAACAGTTGGCCCAAAGCATAGACCACTATTTGCCACAATCAGCTGCAAGCAGTGGTCAGAGAAGGCTCTAAGGTCAACGGAGATCAGGCTGAAGACCTGGAAGTTGACTGGAGAGAAAGTACAACAGTTCAAGAAAATACTCAGGGCTCTAGCACCCCAAGAAGAGGAGGAAATAGGTGAAGCTGAAGAAGAATGGCAGCACCTAAAAACAGCATGTGTTAGGACTACAGAAAAGATATGTGACCGAGCCAGGCATGGAAATAAGGTACATAAGGAAAACTGATGGTGAAATGCACAAGTCCAGCAAGTCATCAAAAGAAAAAAAGGAGTGCAGGAAGAAGTGGGATACAGAAACAAACTGATCAGGCTAGGAAGGACTACTGGTTGTCTAACAAAGAAGCTAAGAAAGAAGTTGCAATAGCAAAGAATAGGGCATCAAAGGCACTGTACCAACTTCTGGAAAGTGACTCAGTAAGGGGCAGAAAAAAACTATATCAGGTTGCAAGGCAAAGACAGAAAGATAAAGAAGTTAGTCAGATACCCTTCATAAGGGATTCCAGCAACAACCTGCTCACCAGCCCACAGGACATCAAAAGCAGATGGAAAGAGTATTTCCAGCAGCTTCTGGATGAAGAAAACCCCACAGAAGATGTACTGCCCCAGAAACAGCCTTCGATGAGAGAAGAAGAGGAGCCCACCCTAGAAGAAGTAAGAACAGCACTAAGGAAAATTAAGTCAGGGAAAGCAGTAGGCTTAGATGAGGTCACAGCAGATATGATAAAGATTCTGGGTGAGATAGGGGTAAAATGGCTTCTGAGGTTACTAATAGCAGTGTGGAGAGAAAGGCATATCCCAGGTGACTGGAGAATAAGCATACTCATGCTAGTGTACAAGAATAAAGGGGACATCTACAACAGTGAGCATTACAGAGGCATCAAACTCCTATCACATTGCATGAAAGTTCTGGAGAGGGTAATTGATAAATGGATACGCAGAGTAGTAGAATGTAAGATGGGAGTTGAGCAGTTTGGATTCCGATCAGGGTGCAGCGAACTGACCCGGTGTTTGCATTGAGACAGATACTTGAGAAAAAGCTAGAGATGAGGAGAGAGTCCAACTGGGCATTCCTATACTTGGAGAAAGCATATGACAAGGTCCCAAGAAAGCTGATCTCAGCAGTACTGTGGTGAAGTCCCAGAAACATTGGTAGAATTAGTACAGGCTATGTACAAGGACCCAATGACTCAAGTATGGACAGTGTTCAACCTCACAGAGGGGTTCCCAGTGGATGTGGGTGTACATCAGGGTTCAGCTCTGAGTCCACTGCTGTTTATACTGGTGATGGACTACATTAGTAAACAGGTTGGAGGGGATGGATCAACAAAGCTGCTGTATGCAGATGATGTGTCAGTACAGCCAGACTCTGAGCTAGAACTTCAGCAAAGGATAGGAGAAAGGAATGCAAACTGAAGGCACATGACATTAAACTAAGCACAGATAAGACAGTGGTAATGACAGCAAATTGGGGATATCAGATGAAGCTGAGAATAGAGATAGAAGGGAAGATAGTGGAACAGGTAAACAGCTTCAAGTATCTGGGAGTAGTTGGGGAGAAGGGTAGTCTGAATGAAGAGGTCAAAGCTAAATTCTGAGGGGCTGCAGCCAACTGGCATAGAGTATCAGGTGTAGTTTATGACAGAAGAATGCCAAAGAAGCTGAAAAGTAAAGTGTACAAGACAGTGGTGTGACTAGTATTACTGTATGGTACAGAAACTTGGGCAGTAAATGCAGAACAGTTGAAGAAGCTAGAGGTCATGGAAATGAAATGCCTGAGAAAGGTGATAGGATGCACACTGTGGGACAGATGAAGAAATGAGGACATAAGAGCAGAAACCAAATTAGCTCCAATTGCAGAAAAGATCAAATAGAACAGATTACGGTGGTTTGGGCACATGTGTAGAAAAGCAAAAGAGAATCTGGTGAGGAAGATTTGGGACAAACAGGAAGAAGGTAAGAGGAAGTGAGGATGTCCAGCAAAGAGGTGGATGGATTGTGTGAAAGAAGATCTGCGACAGTCAGGCATGAGTGTTGAAGAAGGCAGGAGAGTGGCAATGAATTGAGAGAGTTGGCGACAGTTAACACCATACCCCGACCCTATGTAGAAAAATGGAAAAAAGGGGGGGCTGATGATGATGATTACAATATTTAATCCCATCTCAACCAAGAAAATTTGATGAAGAAGATAAATAATATTCTACTTAAAATTTGTTGGCATCCTACTAAACTAACAGTTTTTTTGATTGGCACAGAAAAGGTTGGGATAATGGTGGAATTGGATTCCCTGATAGTCAATACTTCAAAAATTGTAAAAGTTATAGGGTTCTGGATAAATTCATCTTATGATTCAAAATGAAACTAAATACATCAATAAATATTAGTAGTAAATAATAAATATATCAAAACCAGTCATAAACAAATAGTCCATAATAGTTTTATCTGGTTATTAAAAGATTTTTGCGTAGATGGAATTATACCCTCTTCACAGATTCCGTATTTAAATAACATCATTTCCTCTTTCAAAAAGTTCACATATTCTAACCATTGTATTAATGACTTACCCCAAGATTTGATAAAATCCATGTAGGCACAGTGTCGAGCCAACACGGAATGTTACCGTGTCTGTGTACATGGTCCCCCTTGGCAGTGTGCCATGCAGATTAATCATGGAGCATTGCCAAGGGAGAGCTGTGGAATACATTTATGGAATCAGTGGAGGCAGTGTAGTGCGAACTGTGTCTGCAGATGAATAAGACACTCCCTGTAATGTCCAAGTGTATCATGTAAATGTTTATCTTATTGTTTTAATTTTTTCTTTTTTATTAAAAAAAGGATGTTTGTATGGTGTGGCACAGGCAGCAGCAATGCTAAGTGGTGCTGGGATACCTGCCAGACATGTACAAATAGAAAAAGGATGCAATTAATTATTTATTTAAAGGTCATGTTTAAGCATAGCTGAGCAGGTTTGCACAGTGTGCTGCTCAGCAGTGCTTATAGATAGCTCAGAGGTATATGCAAAGGTATAGCTGAACTGCCCATATCCTCATAGCTAAATTGGTAGAGGTACAGCCTCATGAGCAGTAGGTACAGGGTTTGAATATTTGGAAGGGAAATTAAGCATTTATTTTTCAAATACAAATTATATCAATTCTTTTTAAATTCTGACTCACTGCACTCTGCTAAGACCTGTTAAGCACTGCATAAACACATTAATGGCTGAAAATGTTTATGCACTGCTTGGCTCTGCTTGGCTGGTTTGCGGACTGCTAAGCATTGTTAAGCATATGGGTCCTCAAGTTTTTGCAATGCTCAGCTCAGCTGCACTGGTTTGCACACTGCTAAGTGATGTGCCACATTTTTAACATTTTCCCAATGGCATACAAGAGCAGGAAAACAGGCTATATTAAGTCAAATTGGTAGGAATACAGCATAATATATTGGGGTTCTTTCTCTGAAGGATACTATGGCAGGCATTGGTGAGGGTTCATGCTTTTGGGTGTAGTGTTGGGGCATCCTGGAGTCCAGGGTCATGGTCAGACTCCTTGTAAAAAAACATGAAGACCGGCTTCTGCAGGGAGGTTACCCAGGCTCAGAGTGCAAGGTGAAGGCCTGGGACCGCCTGGTAAGGAAACTCACCAATGCAACTGGTATCCCCTGCACAGGTTAGCAGTGTCACCACCACCATGATGACCTGAAGAGATGTAAGGGGGATCTCTTGGACACATGGGTCCAAGAATTTTGGGCAGGGGATATCCCACATGTATGTAAGCACTTTTACCTCAGTACCACCAATATCTAATCTGAATATCTGCAAAACTGGTATGCATAATGGTGTGCTTCTCTCCCAACAGCTGCAGAGGAGAGGGCTCGCAACCTTGACACACATGCCGGGCCCTTGGACAGGTTGCACTGTGAGCGTGGTGATTATGGATGTATTATGCTAACTGTAGTGAAATAAGCAAGAAAGAGTAAAGCATTACCTGCAATAAAGTATGTACAGTAAAGTTTGCATTGCAATAAATGTGGACTTAGAGCTGTAGTACATTAAATGAATAATGTCAACTGTAGTGCAATAAAACATGAAACAATACCATTACCTGCATTAAAGTATGTATAATAATGTCTGTAGTTCAATAACTGTGGAAGTAGAGCTGTATTGCAAAAACTGAATAACGACAACTGTTGCCCAAGAAAAACTTGAAACAGTACCAGACACTGCATTAAAGTATATACAATAAAGTCTGTAGTGCAATAAGTGTGGATGAATAATGCCAACTGTTTTGAAATAACACCAAGGTAAATTATGTACATCAGGATTATCTTGTTTTAGCTATTGCAGGCTGTAAGGTGCTGCCGTGAAGTATAACAGTGTAATAGCTGTGGAATGCAAATGTGATGACTGCCATATGTCTTATGTAACACATACAGTACCATTCAAGGGTGTTTCTAGGCCAATATTGTTCACATAATGCTGTGTCATCCACACATAGCAGTTAAGCAAGGTTTATGGGTGAGGTAGCCCACTCCATGATCTGATATTGTTTGTTGACTTTACAGATATTTCAAACCAATAACAATATATTGTGTACACCTGCATTCTATATATTAATGTATAGATTACCTACTATTTCTGTCATGCTTGTATGTCATGCATGCATGTTCTACTGTCACTGCAGTCTAGTATAAAACTGTAGTACTACTACCAGGGCATATATTGGTTCCAGGTGAGCTCTAGGAAATAGCAGTCATTCAGTAGTCAGCAGTAGCTCAGTTTGTTAAATGCTCTGTCTGTAGTACACTTTCCCACACACAGACCTGGGGATCGAATCCAGTGCTAGGTAGCACTAAATATTGCAGTATCAGTCATGTAATATTTTCAGATGCTTTCTCCACAGGAACTACAGGTAAATGGATGAGGTAGCTCATAGTATGAGTAAATAATTGTGTGTTTAGATTTCGCAGACTGTTAAAATCATTAGCAAGAACGTGAAAGGAAAACTTAACATAAAGGAAATACATACAATAATAATAAAATAAAATAAAATAAATAAAATGTGTAATCTTGGTATGGCTGTATGCCTGGAGTGTCTGTTCAAAGTTGCTGCAGCCAATTCATACATTCCATGCAGATGTCCTCTGCAGTCACTGCTATTGGGTTATATCCCTATGCCTGCCATGCAATGCATGATAGTTGTTAAGTTTCTGTACTGTACACATAAATGTCTCTCAAGTGTCACGCTGTCACGTAATGTAATTAGTAGTGCGTAATCTGTCTGTCACAGGATTACCATCAGAATGGTTGCCTAAATGGCAAAGTATCATTACATCAGCCCACAGAACACCTTGGTAGTCATATAGGTCCACCTTCTGTGCAAGTGTTCTGTGTAGTTGGGTACCTGCAGTTGTTACTGCTTGGCCCATACTGTCCCATGTAAATAGCTTGAGAGATATGTATGTGATACAGCAGCTATAGGGGACTTGTGCACATAAAGAAAGGACAGATCTGTAGAGAAGATAGTAGTACTGTTGTCAAGTAAATAGTCCATAATGGTACTAATGGACTGTTTTTCTGTTTCTCCCCACCCCTTATCTATATTTATTTATTACTGTTATCCATTGGTTATGGTTTACCATTAATATATGTTGTTAAGTTCACTGTATTTTGGGCATGTGTATTATTATTGTCATGTTATGCATTATAATGGTTGCATATTAACCTAGTTTGTTGAATTACCTATTTTGTTGGCCTTATGCTGTAACTGTTACTGGCATGCTGTGAACATACTGACGGTTCTGTCATTGATTGTTATGTTTCTCATAATGTGCATTGATATGTAATTGGATTATTTCCACTGTTCTGGCATGCTGTTATTACTAACTATGTTTTATACATAACTAACCTATATTTACTGCCATACTTCCAACACCACAGCACGTCAGGGTAGAATGGTTCCCGGTGATCTGCCTACCTTGCCACAACCGGTCATGGCACCAGATCCTAGCATGTCTGGGACCCAGGCCAGTGATGCCCCCTCTGCTGCCCCTGCACCACCTGTGGTATCAGGTGGAACTGCCTCAGTGGACAGGGCCCGGCCTCCCCTGGGAGTGGTGGCAGAGGGGCTGCAGTCACCCAACAGGAGCTAACAGTCATTGTGGGTAGGATCATTCATCAGACCTATGAACATCGCCTGCACCAGATTGAGGGCACACTGGCCAACCTGCTGGGGAAGGCTGGCCCTGGTGCCCAGCCTCCAGCACAACCACCTTTGAGGAAGTGAAGGAGAAGTGTCGACTGCCAATGTGTGGGGATGTCAATCATGCTGCTGCTGTCTGGGGGCACATGCAACTCAGATTCCACAACACCCTTCCCATCCAAGGTGTTTACCCCCCTCATACATCACACACTGCTCCTGTCTGCTGTCTTTTCTGTCTTGTCTGTCTGCTATTGCATCCTCTCCTACCCAACTTACCTCCCCACACATACCTGTGTCCCTTCCCCAGGATTCCACTCTGTCCTTAAAAAAATTGACACCTGTCCCACAAAAAATATCACCCATACATAGGATCATAGGAAGTTACTAAGCTATTAGCCCTGAGGCCCTTACAAACCTAGCCAAGAATTTACCCCATGTTCCAACAAGTAAGCAGCCTATGCCACTGTCCAGCAGAGACACAGGTGAAATCCCAGGGGTGTATTTTCTGTTCCCCAGCCAGTTATCCAGGTTGCACTTAAAAAGGGTTAATGAGGTACTTTGCTTAAAGTGGAGACGGCATCTATTCCACAAAAGGGGGAGTCTCTGGGACACAAACCTGTCCTGCCAAAAAGTCCTATTGATGTCACAGACCAGGTTGAGGTCATGTGTGTGGGTTACTCGAGTGAAGCTTGGCTTGCAGATATGCAACAGTCTCATCAGTGCTGGGTCTGAGATTGCTTTGTATGCCAGACAGAGGTCACCTCTGAGGAGTCTGTAGGAGACTAAGTACAGGGACATGGCCTTTAGCCTATCTGTGTAGGGTAGATGTTTGAAGCCCAGGATTCTTCTGGTGAGGAACCTCTGTGGTCTCTCCAGCCACTTCATGTGCTTTGTGAGGTACATGCTGAAATGAAGCATTGTACTCAATAATGGGTCTTATAAGAATACAGGGATGTTAGAAACATCTTGTCCCTGGATGAGATACCCTTACTAATGAGGTGGGCCATGTAAAAAGCTTTCCATCCAATGGAGGCAATATGGTGGTCAAAAGTCAGTTTGCTATCAACCTGGGTGCCCAAGTCCCTCGTAAATGATTGTGTGTTTAGGACCTTATTAGCAGTGTGATAATCTGTGGGGATGTCACTCTACCCAAAGAGGATGATGATGCATGTTTTGGCATTCAGTTTGAGGCCATGTTTCTGGCACCATTCATTTGTTTGGGTGAGACCCTCTTGGAGGATGTCCACATCACTAGGAGAATTGAAGACAGCACCCAGCAGCCATATCCCACTGGTTTGGCCTGCACCTCAGAAAAGTATATTCCAAACAACAGAGGCCCCAAGACCAATCCCTGGGGTACACCGCTCATTACTGTCCTACTGCTTGAGGTGGCTTTCCCTATTTTGACTAGGTGGGTTCTATCAGAAAGCCAGTTTGCTACTCATCTGGTAACACATGGATTGATGCCTAGTTGAAAGCGTTTATCTATTATACCTGAGTGGGGAATAGTATCAAAGGCTTTGACCAGGTCAAGGTAGGTGGAGTGCACCATGTTCCCCTTGTCCATAGCCTTGGTGACCATCTCAAAGAAGTCGACTAAATTTAACAGGCATGACCTCCCCATGATGAAACCAAACTGTGTGGGATCAAGTGTCTGTAGGATGCCAATGTCCTTGTTAATGAGGTCCATGATAATCTGCTCCATGGTCTTGCAGATCAGGCTAGTTAGGCTGATGGGTCTATAATTTACTAGATCGGTGGCTGCTCCACCTTTGGGCAAAGGGATGACAGTAGCTGTCCTCCATTCAGCTGGGATGAAGATGGTACTCGGCTTTGGTTGAACAGGGTACCTAATGGTGCTGCAAGTTCTTGCCTGAGTTCATGTAGGATGCAGCCTGGGATGTTATCGGGTCTCATGGAGGCTTTATTTTTTTGCTTTTGAGAGGGCAGTGATTACTTGCTCCTTAGAGATAATGGGAGGAGACAGGTACTGGGGATGTCCTGTTTAACTGATGGGGGCTGGCAGAGGGGTGAAGGTTTCACTGAAACTGTTTGCCAGAAGGTTGGCTGTATCTACAGCATTTGTGTATGTATTGTTCTTGACCACCAGTTCTGAGCAAATCTGGGTGCTTCCCTTGAGACTGTGGACATACATGAAGAAGGCCTTGTAATTGTCTTTAGTAGATGTGGCCAGTTTGAATTTGAAGTTTGCCTTGGAGTATTTCAGTAGTGCTCTTATTTGCTTGTTCAGGCTAAGGAGAGATTGCTTCCAATTAGGCACCTCCTCCTTCTTGGTCCTGGACAGCAATTTTTTTCCTTTTATTATAGAGTTTATTTATTGCAGATGTCCACCAGACAGGTTTACTCTTTCTTGAGGAGGATGAGGTATTCCTGATTCCGTGCTGCTATATAAATGCTCATATAGTACATTGGTGTAGGTTTGGGCATATGTGCCAGTTCCTATGGAGGGAGCGGGGGCTATGAAGCTGTTTATACTTTCCCTTAGGAGGTTGTAATCAGCTTTGGAGAAGTTTTTTTGTCTGGCCCTAGCTGGGGGTGGTCAGGGGAGATGGTGACTTTGAAAGTGACTGCTTTGTGGTTGGATCTTACCAGGGATGATGACATTTTAGGGATGCTGCAGTGGTTACTCATGTTGGTTAATACCAAGTATGAGATATTTTCATCTCTTGTGGGGGTGTTGACCAACTGGTCCAAGGCATTTACATTGATGAAATCAAGGAATCTCTGAGCATTTGTATTTTGCCATGAGTATTTCTTCCAATCTATGGTTGGATAGTTAAAGTCACCCAGGATCAGGGTAAAGGGTTGAATCTTGATAGATTCAAAGAGGTTCAGACAGGTAGAGTCAGTGTATTGAGTCAAAGTTGGAGGCCTATAGCTAGCTATGATATGAATTGGGGTCTTGTCAATTGTTAACTGCACCTGGAGTGTTTCCTGTGCTTCACTCTGTTTGACCAGACTTGAGGTGTGTATTTTGCATTGCTGCCCATGGTTTGGGGTCTGAATGTATGATAGGATGAATAACCTGGTATGGACGGGGTTCTCTCCACAGCTTTGAACCAGGTTTCTGTGACTGCACAAATGTCAGCATCTTCCAGGGTTAAGAATGCTTGCAGTGAGTACCATTTCATGTTTAGACTCCTAGCGTTTAACAACATGACCTTTAATTTATGTTTTGATGACGTTTTCATGTTGGTAGTTTTGACCTCATGGCATTGCCTAAAATAGGCACTATGGAGGAGGCAAGAGCTTTTGCCAGGGGCCTGAAGCCAAAGGAGACAGATGCAGGACATCTCTGGCAAAGCATCACGGTTTGTCAATCATGTCATCCCAGGCTGTCAGGTACTGGATCTCCTTGGAATGACACCAGGAACTAAGCCAATTGTTAAAGTAAATTATTTTCTGTTTGTATTGAGGCATCATTCTGGGTGATGGTAGAATGCTGCTTAAGGCTAGGAACATACCTGCCTGGGACACATTTTCAGCAAACTTGATCATGCCTCTCTTCATATAGACCAGGGAGGTACAGCTCAAGTCATTCACACCAACATGGACAATGACAGAATCATAACAGTACCTGTTGACAGACTTGAGTGCACAGGTGATATGGCAGATTCTGGCACCCGACAAAAAACTAACCGTGACTTTCTCCTTATCCATCCTGGTGAGGGGTACATCTGTGTATCTCACAATGGAGTCTCGTATGACTAATATGTTGGCTGTATGTTTAGGCCTTAGGGGCTGTGAGACACAGGTGTGTGGGCTATGTGTGGTATGTGGTATGGTGGGCAGTGGAGTTTACGTGTGTTTTTTACCTGGGGGTTCTCTTTTGTTTGGGTATGTTTTTGTTGAGGACCTCTGCATATGTGGGGGTGTGTTGTGCAGGTGTGGGTGGTGATTGAGGTGTGGTGTTCATGTTGACAACCTTCTCAGTGCCAGATATACTGGCTTGTGGGGGAGAGAGCAATGACACTAAGTGCTTGATGTAATTGCATCTCTCACAAATTGTGCTCCTAGGTGGCAGTAGTAGAGGGCTGTCCATGTACATGAGGCAGTTGCTACATTGTCTCAGGATGCCCATATCAACCAGACTGGCAGGAAAAACATAGAAAATTGTCCATCCATATTTATCAGAAACTGAGGGAAAGAGGCCAGAGAGAGCTAAGAGGGTAAAGGGCAGGAGGTCTAAGAGTAGTACTACTAGGTGATCACACAGGTGCTACTAAGCGAAAAATTGTAGCTGGACTACCTCAAAAAGGGATAAAAACTGTGATGCTGAAGCTCTGGATGCAGCAAACCTGTATCTAGACCATGCTACTCAATTTAAGGTTAAGAACACAGTACACAATTCAAAGAAGCACAGATTTACCACTTACAGTCAAAAGAACAGAACTCACAGTATGAATAAATACAGTTAAACAGTAACAAAATGTAGTAAATGCAATTAAACAGTAATGAATTGCAGTTGATAACAATGAATGATAGTTAATCAGTAAATTGCTTTAAAACAGTAGCTCACAACCACAACAGTAAAAGACAGCTCAAATAAAGTAGCAATTCAGTAGAATACTGTTATCAATTTAATAAGGCTACTGACAAGCAGTAACAAATGCGGCAAACTAAATGCAGTTGAACTAATCACAAGCAGCAAAATGAAGTAGGAAGAGGCAGATTTTTTAGTAAAAAATGAGGAAACAGAAGATAATTCAAGGTTAAGAAGATAAAGGGGTGTGCCTTCACAACTTATCTCGCTCTACACAGTAGAATGAGCTGATGTAATGGGACTGGGGGAAGCATCCAATATCAAATTTATACCAGAGATGGGCAAAACCACCAAGCTTTAATACCACAACAGCAACTGAGTGGGTGGGTGGCATACACAAGATCAGAACAGAGGTAAGGATTGAATTCACTAAGTCTAAAAACAGTTCCACAGTTTAAACAGATATGCAGCAAATGTTTTTAGTAAAACAGAAGTGCAGAAACAGTTGAAAATAAGCACTTATCTTTTTCCAATCACACAGCAGAGCAATGGCAGAAAGCCTATCTCACTGCAATTTCAGCAAACAAGTACAAACTAGTTTAAACACTGGCTATTTAAGGCAGAGAAACAGAAACCAGTCAAATTATCCAATCTAAAAAAAAAAAAAAAGAACACAGCCCTGCAGTAATGCCTCGAGCTAGACAAGACCAGACTGAATTCCCCCTCCCATGAAGAAACAGCTATGCCTCTGTAGACAAAATATTTCACTACAAACTCCAAAGGTCACAAACAGTAATAGATATTCAGCTCTATGCTAGTGTTTTTCAAGTACAACAATAAGTAAAAAGAACAGACAAACAAAAAGGAGACTGAGATCAGAAAAGAGGTAAGGACTGAGTGAATTCACTAAGTCTAAACAGATATGCAGCCAATATTTTTAGTAAAACAGAAGTGCAAAAAATAGCTGACAATAAGAACTTATCTTTTTCCAATCTCACAGCAGAGCAATGGCAGAAGGCCTATCTCACTGCAGCTTTCGGCAAACAAGTACAAACTGGTTTAAACACCGGCTATTTAAGGCAGAGAAACAGAAACCAGACAAATTATCCAATCAAAAAACACAGCCTTGCAGTAATGCCTCTAGCTAGAGCAGACCAGACTGAATCCCCCCTCCGATGAAGAAAAAGCTATCTCTAGCTCTCTAGACAAAAGATTTCACTACAAGCCCCAAAGGTGCATAGCTCTCCATTTTGCACACGTGTCCACTGGACTCAACTAATTTGGTCCAATTGGCTTGACAATGCATTTATGTTGTCCTCACCCCTCTCTCTGGGGTTTGAGAGTCCAAATTCATCTATAAAACCTGTCAAAATGCACAGCTGTTGTTGCACATTAAATGGATAGCTATTCTTCTTTCCTACACCCGTCCTGCACATGCCTACCTGCCTTTCACATTGTTTTCCCCCTGTTTGCCCCCATTTCACCACTTTCTTATCACCCCCTTTTTCTTTTTTTATATTTTTTTAGCTCGGGTTTGCACAGATTTGTACGGAGCGGAGTGCCGCTTCACATAGCTCTGCTTAAATTAGCTTAAATGAGCTTTAATGTGTATATGTGCCTATTACAGTGTTACTCACATGTAGAAAATAAACACCTCTGCTGAGTGTTGAATCTGGGCTTCTCTCAACTATAGCACACTGCATTAACCCACCATGCTACATAGGCTTTAGGTCAAACAGGTGTTTCCAGCAAAACATACTGCTCACTACTTACAGTCATTACACATGTAACTGAAATAAAAAGCTAATGTGAAAACTGAGTGTGTACCCTGAACTCTGGTGCAATAATAAATAATAATGAAGACATACTAATGGATGTAAGTGAGACCTGTGACAGAAGTTATATGTGCCCTTTTATCTGCAACTTGTAGAAAGACACCTGCTAAGGCAGCAATGGTAATGTACATGTACAACTGGGACCCTGGTGCAGAAATACAACCATATAAAGCCATGCACATATTCATGGACGCAGAAAGGTTTCTCACAGCCTGTATATGTATACATACATGTTGAAAATACAAATGCTTTTGCAGTAGCTCAGTCTGTTAAATGCCTTGTGTTCAGTACATTTTGCCATACACAGTCATGGGTTTGAATCCAGTGTTGTTTCACACTTTAATAACATTATTGTGATGACCGCAAGTAATGAAAGAGTCATGCAATCTTACTCCTCACAGGTTACTGCTACTTAACTGCTACCTACTTTTGCAAGAAAAAGGACTTCAGGCAGAGAAACAATGCACATAGCCATATAGCCTAACTATATGTCACCTACTACTCTGTTAGTCGCACTGTTGCATAACAGACATACCTTAAGCACATGCCCTGATTGCACTGTATAGAATACCTTTGCCCTGGCTTTGCCATAATGAAAGGCCTGACACAGCTGGCACAGTTACATGTGCATCGTGCTGTCTACCAAAGTGTACATGTGTTGCAGGCTGCAGCAGCAGCTATATGTAATGCATGTATGTATGCATGCCTGTAGCATACACAGCTGTATGTAAAGGTAGCTGCTACAGACCTACCATACCTCAACCCCCTAGAACAAGGGATCTGGACAAAGCCATATTACTGGGGGGGGGCAAAGGCCCAGAGATGGGACATGTTTAACTGTTTGTCCCTACAAAGATAGTAAGTTGATAGAATAACACTTTTTGCAGTAGCATGCATAGACAGACAGGTATGAAGTGTGACACACACATGTCAGTTCCCCTACTTACCTCAGCCCACAACGATTGCCAGTGCACTGCCAGATGACCACAATGGTATGGGACACTGACCATAGCTGTAGACATATGCCATACATCTCTACAGTGGACGGTGTT
Source organism: Protopterus annectens (assembly GCF_019279795.1). Taxonomy (NCBI): domain Eukaryota; kingdom Metazoa; phylum Chordata; order Ceratodontiformes; family Protopteridae; genus Protopterus; species Protopterus annectens. Next base: position 752,470,480 of record NC_056729.1, on the reverse strand, counting down.
TGTACCTACCCTCTGTGATGCTGTAGTCTCCACACCTTAATAATGTCCATCTCAAAAACTCAGACCGTGGACAAGGCCTACATGAAGGCCTTATATATTGCACTGTGGTGGCTAATGATAGTGCAATACAGCTGTTTTGGCTGCATTTAGCAATTCTGAGCCACAGATTGGTGCAGAGGCAATTAGTTCCTTAAAAAGGCAAGCAGCTGGTTATGGGGAACATGTCTGTATTTGACTTAACACACACAGAAAGTGTATTATTAAAAGATTACTGGAAGCAAAGTTCAACAAATGAGTACTGCACTCCACCAGGTATGTAATAGATTTCTCCATATACACCGGAAGTATACCCCTCACTGGTGAGATCAGATCATAAACTAATCTCGCTGGAGGTCCTCATCCCGCCCCCACCTGAAACAAAAAAGACCACAGTGAAAAACTTCTCAAAAGCCGATTTCACACTTCTAAAAACTAGTGTGGTCTCCTTTAAGGCCCCTGAGCCAGTGGTAAACATTACTCAAACTGCTGAATCACTTACAAATGCCTTCTACCAGCACCTACAGGACTGCATGGATCAGGCAATCCCAAACAAAACTAAGACTCTCTGTACCAAAGGCAAGCGTCCAGTCTGGTGGACCCCAGCCATAAACAAGCTCTACAACAAAAGGAGGAAGCTACTACAAGATAGAGCAAAATCCTTGAAAGGTAAGACACCTTTGATCATTATAAGTAAAAAACTAAGAGCTCTCATAAAATCATCCAAGGCAAATTTTGAGAGAAAAATCGCCAAGGACTCTAAAGAGAATCATAAGGCCTTCTTTAGCTATGTTAGAAACCTAGGAGGAAACTCCCAGATATGCTCAGAATTAGTTCAAAATGATGTGAAAATTACTGAACCTACGCACATTGCCAACATACTGGCTGACAGGTTCAGTGCAAACTTCTCCCCCCCTCCGCCCCAAAAGGAGAGATATCTATTCCAGAGGATTGTAGCCCCCCAAACATCTCCAATGCCCAGGTGAGAACTGCCCTCACTAAGGCAAAAAACACAGCATCCATGGGACGGGATGGTGTCCCCGGCTGTGTGCTTCACGAACTCAACGAGGAATTAAACCCACAGTTAGGACAGCTGTTTAATCTTAGCCTCACCTCAGGATACGTCCAAGGAGTGGCGCACGCGACTGTGGTCCCACTTCATAAGGGCGGTGCCTCCACAGACCCTGGAAATTACCGCCCCATTAGCTTGACAAGCCTTATCTGCAAAGCCATGGAGAGGATCATAATGGAACTCATAAATAAAGACATAGGGAACTTGCAGACTTTGGATCCAACCCAGTTTGGCTTTGTCAAAGGCAGATCCTGCCTCTTAAACTTGGTTGACTTTTGAGACAGTCACCAAGGCCATTGATGAGGAAAGGCAGTCCATACAGCCTACCTCGACCTGGCAAAGGCCTTCGACACAATACCCCACTCAGGTATCATCGAAAAACTCATCAGCTTGAATGTAAACCCATACATCACAAGATGGGTTGCAAACTGGCTAAGTGACAGAACCCACAGGGTCAGAGTTGCTGGAGCCATGTCAGACTCAAAGCCTGTCACAAGTGGTGTCCCACAGGGCTCAGTCCTGGGTCCACTCTTGTTTGGCATCTACTTTTCTGAAGTACAAGCAAACACAGGAGGGTTATGGCTGACAAAGTTTGCAGATGACTGCAAACTGCCACCCATAGTCGAAAACACATCTGACACAGATATCCTCCAGAAGGGCCTCACAGAAACGGATAACTGGTGCCAGAGCCATGGCCTGAAGTTAAACACCAAAAAATGCATAGTCATACCCTTCGGGAAAAACAAGGTTACCCCTAGCTACCATATAGGTGGCAATCCAGTGAGCACAGAAAAAGTCATCAGGGATCTGGGGACCCAGGTTGACAGTAGCCTTTTGTTTGACACTCATGTTGCTAAAGTAGTTAGGAAAACCTTCTATATCGCCCACCTGATCATGAAGGGATTCACATCTAGATCAAGGGAGGTCATCGCCCCCCTGTACTCATCACTCATTAGACCTATGATTGAGTACAATGCCCCATTCGGAATGTATCTGACCAGACAGCTGCTGCAGCTTGAAAGGCCCCAAAAGTTCCTCACCAAAAGGATAAAGGGTCTCAAAAATATGTCTTATGCTGCCCGACTGAAAGAACTCCAGCTCTATTCAGTCTCATACCGCTTGCTCAGAGGTGACCTGTGCCTGACATATAAGGCCATGTCAAACCCAGATTTGATGAATATGCTTCACCTCAAAAAATCTAGATCCCTCAGAACCACAAGGGCGGGAGACTTAAACCTTGACACGGTTATAAATAGAACGTGCTGGAGGGACAGATTCATCACCCAGAGACTCCCTATGCTGTGGAACAAAATCCCGGTACATGTGAGGCAGAGCACCTCTCTGGCCTTGTTCAAGAGGAATCTTGACCAATGGATGGGAGATTGCAGATATACCCCAGGGATTACTTCAGTGTCACTGCTTGACAGAGGCACAGCAAAATGATAGGCATAGTTTTTATTTAAACTAAAGGGGTGGCGAAAGCCACATAACTATGGGCTAGGCTTATAAATGCCCTTGGGCAGATAGCCTAGTATGAACCTATGAAACTATGAACCTATAACTGGATGCAGATGGGAGGATGGAGGTAGGGGGAATAGGGATTACAGCAGTAAGCCTGTCTTAGATCTATGGTGATGACATGTCATTGATACTCTGCTGTACGACACCTACATGCATGCCTCTCAACTGTCCCTGATGTCAATCACATCTCAGCTCTGTCCCTGTCAATTCCACATACAATGGTCACCTGTTGTAGGAAAGTGAGTGGATTGCATATAGTACACAGTGAAAATAAGGGAGGGTGTATACCCCTGCAATGTCAAACGATGTACTGTAATTCACCTCCTCTCATGCTGTCCATGTCACACATAATTAGTTCTGACACTGTAAAATTGTCCCTGAATGTCCCTGATGTACTCTAAATCCCTGTTTCTGTTGACATATGCCCCTGTTTGGTTGAGACCTATGTCTAACATACCTGTCAACCTCCTACAGCAAGGACAAAGCCATAATTAATGGTGAAACAAAGGCCCAAACACAGCAACAGTGTTTATGTATTGCTCGTATGAAGTATGAACGTGAATAGACTACACTGATATTACTGTAGCATAACTGTTCTGAAGGGTATGACATGTGACACTCAGATGTCTGCCTTTATTTTCTGACATCAGCCATCAATGATTGGCCAACCATTTATCAGATATCCACAAGTTTGTGTGAAAATTATAAAGACTAAGGGCAAACATCTTAACAGTCTGCAAACATCAGTATAGATGAGTGGTATGATGCCTAAAGGGAACATATATGACAGTCTGCATTGCTGTCTGCCACTGTGGCACACTGGTGTTGCTGGACTGTCCTCATATAGTCACTGTAATAGCACACTGCTATTTGTCCGACAGTGGCTGCATGACATATTAATGGGAGTTTGCTGATAGGGGACTCACCACAGTAGACTGCAGTGATGGGTGTAGGAACATACAGCAGAATCTGTCATGGCACACAGGGATATACCCCAGTATTGCTTCTACCTTGGTAATAACCACACAAGTAGTGTGCTGCTAGACTGTGGGGTGTGATGTGTGAGGGAGCAGTGAATAGTGCAGGCCATTATGGGTGTGCTGGATCTGTACATAGTAGATGTCCACATATCTGGTCCTGTAATGTATTCCCCTCTTTTGTCTTTCAGGAACTATGTACCACAGCAGACATGCACCCTTCTCAACTGTGGAGAATGACATTATACTGGATGGACTGAGACACCACCATCAGATCTTGCTGTCTAGGGGTAGGCACAATTGGGGACAATGGGCAGCATTATGGGCTGACATTGTGTGGGCTGTCAATCAGATTGGCCAACTGGACAGGACCTATGATCAGGTCCGACACCGGGCCACAGATAGGGTGCATGCTGTATGACAAAGGCCAGCTAGTGTTTTCAGGGATTGTGCCATCACCGGTGGAGGGCCTGCAATGGAACTCTCGGCCACAGTGGAATTCTTGATGGACATAGGAACAATGAACAGCTCCCAGGTATCCATCATGCCATACACCATGCAGGTGGGTGTCACAGTGCCCACAGGACAGGAGCATCCAGGTAAGTTTACTGTGTTCACCAGTGTAATACTGTATTAGTCATTGTGCAGGCTGTACATACCAGTCCATGGGTGTCAGATCTATCTGCATTAGGGGTGGGGTTATGTTTTATGCTCAATTGTGCACCTATACTCAAAATATCACCAATATAGCCATTATCACAGTAGCTACTGTACATGTGGATATATGCACAACTTATCTTGTAGTGCTGCAGCAGTTGGTGGTACAGACAATACGTCTTATTCACCTATTCATAGGTCCATCAGGTGTGGCCCAAGTCTGTGGTCCTGTACTGGTAAGTGTGATACTGTTGTTTTAAGGATCATATATACCCTAACAAAGTTAATGGCTGCCATTGTGCCCTATGTACAGCTGTCATGCCTAGGCAGAGAAGGATGTTTGTATGTTCCATTCAGGAACAGTTAACTACAGTGCATAGACTGTGTAATCACAGGTGTGCAATTGTACAAACAGTAACATGTTTACACTTATAGTTATGAGTGACTACACAACCTGCCATACATGGGGCAAGTACGCCAAGGTGCCTGTTCAAACACAACAGGTAGATGGTACATACCTGAGGCAGTGATACTATTACTGGCATATCATTCTCAATACAGGTGTACTGGGTTTTATGTTTAGTTCTATCACATACACTGTCATATTGCCTACCTTACAGATCTATTGTACTGGCAACATTAACTGGATGTAGCTGAAGTGCATGTTATAACGGGACTGACTTGTCTGTGTATGTTGTTGTGAGTTTGTCTGTTGTGCATGGAAGCAGAGATGTGAATATGTGGGACTCGTAATGCACTTGTGAATCCTCATCTGTATGAGTCTGTGTGGATTACCATACATAATAGTGCAGGTAGTAGTGTACTGCAGTTGTTTTGCTTCTCACACGTGACCAAGGAGGTTGAAGTCTGTCCCCCTCACAACCTGATGTCAGTGTGTCATTGGATGCTGATTATGATGGTGGCCATAGTGAGGCACAAGTGGGGTTGTCAGTGGTTGAATCTGTCCCAGAGGTTGACATCTCTCTTCTGCCCCCATTATCACTACACACAGTCAGTATGCCCACAAATACCAGTCCCCAGACACCACAGATATTGGACATTCACAGGGTAGCACCATTGAACAGGGCAGTGTGACAACTATGGCATCAGTGAATGTAGACACTGGCCATAGCCAGAGATCTGGTGAGGTCCCACATAGGCGTATTGACAGGGGGGCTCATAGGAGGACTGCTGTCCATCCACCACCTGTTGCAGGTGTCACATCATGGGTCACTCGCTGCATGTTTTGGTCCATCACAGAGGCACAGGCACATTCTGAATGAAACACTAGATGGATGCTTATGGTAATGTGATGAAGCACAGTCTGACATCCATGACTACCTCCACTGCACTGAGGACACCCAAAATTGGTGCACTGCTGCAGTGGATAGACAGTGGGCTGGGACAGGGTCTGTTGTTGACTACACAATGTCTGTGCTGAAACATCTGGTTGGAGTTGGGCATTAGACATGTGGATGAAGGTCAGCAACACCATCTGCAGGGAGTCCACTTAGCTATGTACAGTCACGACCCCATACTGGCAGTACCTGCAATGCTACAGAGGGAAGTGTGCTGTTCATACCATGATGTGGCAGGCCATGGGCATGTGGTCCTGGGTGGTCCTGTGGGGGACACAGCCCCAGCATTTTGGAGTCACTGTTAGGTACTAGCACTGCATCTGACCTTGGGTATGGTGGTACCAGTGCTACTACTGGCAGAGCCAGTTCATGTGTTCATGACCTGAGGTGGAGAACTGTCCACTCTACCATGTACAGTCCACAGCTTTCCAACATACACATGTGTAGGGCTAATACTGGGATTGACTGTGTACATGCATGCACTCAAACAGCACTGTCGCATGCAGGTCACCAACAGACACACATGGCACATCTCCATGGCCCATGTAACCTGCACCCCTTCTTGACTCACACACCCATACTGTCATCTGTTTGGCACAGCCTAGGAATCTGGCACTTCCACAGCACACCCTGTGCATGTGTTGATACCTGTGCCCACAACCCTGCCATCTGTGCCATCGATGCAGGGAAATGCAAATATGTGTCTGATGCACTGGGTGACTATATTACTTTACATGTACTTGTGTAATAAAATATTGTTTTGCCATGGCACTTATGGGCCACTACAGGTATTGTATGCTGGCATGTGTCATGACTACACATCAAACTTAGTGTTTCTTTGTTGCATGATGTTAGACCTGTTATAGTGTTACAGAATGGCAGGTGTGTCACGCACCTGTGTATGTGTCCTTCCATGATTCTGAGGGGTTAAACAATGGACACATGGCAGCAATACCGAGGCACATGATGGCATGGTGGCACAGCAGAAATATGTCACCAAGGTAAGGCAGTATACTTGCTTGGCTCCATAGGTGCATATATGTATAAAAGTGTATCAGGGCAATGGGGGAAGTCAGCATAATCATACATTCAAACTTTGTGACAAGGTCTGCTATCCTCAGTCTGTGTCACTTGGGTTTACTGAACGTACAAATCTAGAAGTTGGCAGACATTAGTTTTGCTTATGTGGAGGAGGGCAATTTAGAGGCCAGCAGCTAGTCACATGCCTATAAAATGCATAACCATTCCACAGAGATAGCCCATATGGGCATGTCTGTAGTGCTGTAAGTGGATATATTTATAAACACAGAGTTGGCTAATGCAAGATTAGAACTCCTACCTACCTACTATTATACACTACAGCTTGCAGTACTTATTGCATGTGTCATGGAGTTTATCTGACATTAGACTGTCAGCCAGCACTCTTAAGATGGATGACATCAGCAGGCCTTGTAAAGGTGGCCAGTGTAGAGGCCAGCAGCTAGTTACAGGGCCTTAAAATGTATAGCCATTGCATAGAGATAGGCCAGATGGACATGTCTATAGTGCTGCAAAGGGATATATTTACACACACACACACACACACACACACACACACACACACACACAAACACACACCAGCACAAGTTGGCTGATGTGAGATTAGAACCCCTACCTATCTACTATTACACACTACAGCTCATAGTACTTATCGCATGCACCACAGAGTTTATCTGATATTAGACTGTCAGGCAGCACCCTTAAGGTGGATGACATCAGCAGGCCTTGGAAAGGTGGTCATTGTGGAGGCCAGCAGTTAGTCACAGGGCCTTAAAATGCATAACCATTGTACAGAGATAGGCATGTCTGTAGTGCCACAAGGGGATATATTTACACACACACACACACACACACACACACACACACACACACACACACACACACACACACACAAGTTGGCTGATGTGGGATTAGAACCCCTACCTATTTAATATTACACACTGCAGCTCACAGCACATATCACACATGCCACAGGTTATGTCTGCTGTATATATGGATGCAGGCACAGTACTTGTGGAGTACGCAAAGTGGCCTTGTGTTAGACAGCAAGCGTGGCCTGCAGCATGATACTGCCTGGTACTGTTATTGTATCTAGTGTCCTAGGAGTGGGATACCTGGTAATATCCCTGCTATGTGTGTACAGTTACCAGAATGGCCATATGTGGCTGTTTGCAATCTGATAAGGGACATGTGGCCAGGGACAATATGGTCTGTCCAAGGCATGCGTTTCAGCCATTGTACATTACACCACCTGCTCACCTGTGTCTGTCAAAAGGGTGACATTCCACAAGCACAAGGGTCTGTGGGTGAGTGGATTATGTACTGTTGCAGTCTTGCTCTGGTTCCATTGGACAACTGTTGTGAGGTGTAAGTGCAGATAACCCCAGCGCATAGCTATATAGATGTGCATAACAGGGATGTCTCCTTAACTGTTGTATGTGTACGTTATGTAAATGTGTTCTGTAGATATATGTGGAGAGCCTTTGTATCACTGTACTTTATATATATATATATATATATATATATATATATATATATATATATATATATATATATATATATATATATATATATATATATATATATATATATATACATATATATATATATATATATATATATATATATATATATATATATATATATATATATATATATATGTTATATATATATATATATATATATATATATATATATATATATATATATATATATATATATATATGTGTGTGTGTGTGTGTGTCACATACTGATAGATACACTAATCAAGCATGAAGGGGATAGGGAGAGACAGATACGCATATGTAGCTGTATGTATGTACCGACATATTTCAACATAGCAGGTCTTTGGGTGGAAGAGGCGACAGATTTGGGCTCAGATAGCTAGGTGTAGGAGCATGCCCAGTGTGACTGTCAGTACTTACAAGGTGACTCCAGGCCAGAGCTACCTGTACTCCAGTCTGGGATTATGTGTGCTGCAGGCCATTATCTGCTGTACCGGTTAGCACAGTATAGCACTTCCTTGATATTGTCCAAGGCATTCCCTGGCTGTTTGCTGACCTTAATATGTGACTCATACCTCTCAACTGTACAGAGCTTCACAGAAAGCCAAAATTTCTGTCTCATATTTTTGGTCCATTTTACATAATATTGGGGTTTTCTGGCAAATTAGTGGCAAAGCAGTGAAGATTGACATTAATAAAGAATGACAAACATTTGAGTTTCAGACTCCATACACATTAGGAGATTCATGCTAATGCAAGACCTGTAATTCTGTCAACTTTCTACATTTGTAAGAGCAATATGTAAAACTTGTTCTTATTTGTGGGCCTTTGTCCCACTTTTATTCATGGCTTTAGCCAGATTTCTTGCTCTAAGTGGTTGATTGGTATGAATTGTGACTGGGGTACATGATATAACATCACACACAGGGTGACAGTCTGCAAACCTTTTCCTGCACATATTTTTGCAGAATGTCCAGCATTTACCCCCTTCTGTCTGCTCTGTTCCTCATACATTTGTGGTTTTCTGGTACTACACTGTACAATGCAGTCACTGAACTTCTGTAAATACTGCTACATTTAAGTGATGGCCTTTACATCCTGCAGATAATCTGACCCATTGAACCTGCTGTTATACTAGCCACCTTCTAGGTTACTCAGAGCATGTATAATGTCTGTTAGTAGGTTTGGCCCTATGTCCCTCCATTCACTCTGGCTTTGTCCAGCTTTCTTGTAGTAACAGATTGAGGGGTTATGACAGTCTGTGGGAATACTACCATACAACTACCTTAAATGCAAAAGATGTGGCTACTGCAAGATTCAAACCATCAACACCATCACCCATGCTAATGTTCCTAACCTACGGAGCCACACAAGGATGCGTCATTCATCACACAATCAACAGCATACAGACCTACATTGTTACCACTGCATTATGTGCGACATAGGATGGGTGGCCAGGTTCTATGCCACAGCCCTGAAATTGGATGGTCTGAAGATATATCATTGCAGATATACTACTACAGCAGTTGTATGGGCACACTGATGAGTTGGGGGTGGAGGATGAAAAGCTCATGCACTGTTGGCATACACAGTCATGCAACTGTTCTGTGACCTCACTGTTTGGCATCTCCCTTAAATAATGTAGTGAAGTTTACAGCCATGTGATCTACTGAATGTTATGGGGCACATGTGGCTGGACAGTACTGCAGGGCTTTACCAGATATACTGAACCACTGGAACCATGACTTCAGCAGCCCAAACACATGCTCTATTATGTTTCCAGTGCATGTGTCTCATTATGGCATTCTTCAGTGGGTATGTGTGCATTTCTGGTGGGTGTCATCATCCACAGTTCCAGTACGTAGCCAGCATCTCCCAGTAAACGGCCATGTGGAATGTCCCTCCTAGCAAACATCTGGTACAGCTGTGATGCATGCCAGATATGGGAGTTGTGACAACTGCCAGGGCTACCAGCAAACACATTCATGATTATACCTTTGGCATTGCACATGACACGGCAGTTGATGGAGTGGTTACCCCTTGTGGTTGACATAAATTCTTCACTCCTCACTGGGTGGTGTCTTGATGTGTACATGAGTGCAATCTATGGCAGCTAGTACCTCAGGGTAGTGTGATATACAGTAGAAGTGTTGCATAATGCTGGCCCTCACTTCAGGGGTGAGGGGAAAATAAATGTGCTTACTGGCATGTGGTATCATGGCATCCAGGAACTGGTGGAGTACCATGGATGCCAATGCCTGTGAGAACCCCATCTTTTCCCCAGTTGGTCTTTGGAATGTACCTGTAGCTAGTATCCTAAGAGCTACACATATGTTTGTTTCCACTGGGATGGGTTCCCCTCTGTTGGTTCTGGGTCTGAGTTGAGGTTGGCAGAGATCAGTGAGTTCTTGTAGATGTCTCTGTCCACCCTGTAGCATTCTACAATCTCCAGTCCATGTAGCCCCTGGAAGGTTACCCTGGACCTCAGCACTCTTCTCCTTCTCAGTCTAGACCTATGGTCAGCAGCAACAACAGCAGCCCTGACCTCAGCATCTAGCACATACATATGTAGCACACCTGCAGCAGCCCCTAGCATTTCTTCAGTTAAATGTCCCAAGTCTGTACTCCACTGGTGCAGAGTATGGGGGTGAAATCAGATTGTAGGGTTTCTGAAACGTCTATACTGCTCTTCTGTAGGTACAGCCTTTGTGATTGGCTACCTATGATGTATTCCACCTGACAAGTACATCATTAAGGACTGTTAATGGCCCTAGTTCAAGTGGAACAGGAGTCATCAGTAATTAAGATCTTGTTGCCTTTCTTAGCAATTTATTTTTTAACAGCCTTCCTCACTCAGCACTGTGGCATGCCATGCAAACATGTGCTATGAAGGTAAACAATGCTGAGCAGTTATTTTACATGCCCCCATGAAAGGTCACATTCAGCACTGCGGCGCACCATGCAAACATCCTCAAACCCACTGAAACATGCACTCCAAAGGTAAACAAAGCTTAGCAGACACTGTACACACACCCCTGTTCATCAGAGCAGTGTGCCGTGCAAATAGCTGCGGCTCTGCTCCAATGAGCTTAAAAGGATGTGGACACACCTCCTTTTGATGTCAGCTACCTCTTCTGTGGACACTAGCATGATTCTCTGCCTAAACGAATGGGATATGCGGACACGAATACCCATTTGTACTATTCAGTAACCTCAGCTCATTTGCATAGAGATCTGTGCATACAACCTGAAAACTACATGATTCCAGGTCCTGCCTTATTAGCAACCATAGCAATCTACCATTGTACATACTTCAAGCAGGATCCTATAATGCATTGTTGTCACATACTACTAATATTCATTTTTACACTTTTTAAATGTGTTTTTCTTCTTAACAGCATATTTGCGCACTGTGGCATGCCGCACAAGCATAATCTAATTATTAAAAAAATTATTTTAAAGTATTTTCCACTAAGTTTTGGACACACAGTAGATAATCTTGCACATATACGTGTCTGCTATGCTATTTCTGTCCTTCTTACTGCACTTTTACAGCCTCTTTTCTCAGTTTCATATCCTGTACATGGAATTTTTCCATGTACATTTCAAACACAAACATGGGGTCTGCAGGACTGCTTATCAGCTTGCTAGATCACTCTACCACCCTTATTTGCAAGCAATTCACCTGCTTATGAGGTGTTTTGTATGCCACGGACACTTCTGTGTTGGCGTGCACATGCACGCCCCTCAGCTTTGTTTCCTGGATTGTAAACTGGATTACTTTCCTGTAAGCAGTGTGCCATTATGCCTACATGAAAAATAAGTCCATGCAGGCTTTATTATATCCCCCTTAATATTTTCTACGTTTTCAATTGCATATACGAGTGCTTTGAAACGCATAACTTCAACAAAATGCTAGCATTGAAACAACAAAGTAACTTAATTTATTGGCATCAATTCTTAAATGGTACTGATATATATACTGGTGAAAATTTAAGGTCCAAATACAATCAAGATTCTGAGAATTTCTTAATTTTACAAATATTTAGAGAATTTGTGAACACAGAGATAAATAAGATGTTTAACCTAGATAAGAAATTGTTCCCCAAGCTATTGGAATTCTTAATAAATATCAACAAACATGAATGAAAAATAAATCATATTTGTCACATATGTATAAAATTCTTAAGTTTGATTTCATATATTTAGACAATTCCTATTGGAACTATTCCTTAAAATCTAATAATAAAAACGTCTCTGAAGATACAAGAAAATAATATTAAAATCTGCAGATAAAACCACATCTTCATTATACTGAAAAAAATCACTGAAATTGTTACACAGAGCTTTTGTCAATCCTAATAAAATTACAATTGTGTATAAATCAAAACAGAATTAAATGCTAGAGATGTAATTCTGAAATAATAGCTGATTGGATGACATGGTATATGAATGTAAAGTCATCTCCCTTTTTTGGAAAGAAATTAATAACTTCATTCAAGCTCTATGGTCAGATAGATGTAATATTTCTAAACCTTTAGTTTTATTTAATGCTCCAATTCCTGAGACAATTCCAAAAACCCAAGTACCTCTTCTTTGGTCTATTCTTGCTATAGCCAGAAAAGTAAGTATTAAAAACTGAAAAAGTAAAGTTGACTCTTATAGTGTTGAATTTATTAGTATGGAAAAATTGTTTGCAGTAGTGAATTGCATACTAAAATGATGAAAACTTCTAATATCACACATTCACATAAATCCAGGCTTAAACTTAAAGACTTGCTTGAAAAATATTAATTGTTGTTTGTATGTATAACTTTGATGTATTGATCAGCTGTGTACCTATGTAAATATTTGTTTGTTTTAGAATTGATTTGTTTATCTATTGTTTTAAAACCAAATTAAAAAAAGAAAACATCAGACAAAGATCAGACAGAGAAGAACTAAAGCCTCATTTTGAATCTCTCCAGGGATTCCATATGTTAATGTGTGGTATATTTTTCCATACCATAGCAACTTTCTGTCTATTCTCTTCCAAAATTTTTGTCATTATATTGAGTTTACCATATCTGTATATCAACTTCTGATCATGCTGCATGCAGTATAGAAAGAATAAAGGTCTGAAACATTTCTGGAACCAGTGTTATACTTTGTCGTCTCATACTCATTTAGCCAGGAGAAAGGTTTGCAGTTCCATGTCTCTGAAGAAACAAGTATAAAGTACCATCCCATATTTAATAAATGGCAGATCATTTACCTTCTTGTTTCTTTAAGAGTCTGGCATCTATAGCCTCTGTAGAATATAAATATACATATCCTGTGGCCTAGTATCTGGGTACTACTATTGATACATAGTAAATGGTTGTGGAAGCTCACAGTGTACACATTCATGTATGTGTAATTCCTGAGCATCCTGACAAAACTCTACATAATGGTGCTCATATCATATATGTCACCTCTGTCTGCTGTATTCTATGCATTTTCCAACATCAAAGGAACTGTTGAAAAATATAGGGTTTTAGTCAAAGTAAAAACTAACCATTTAAGTATATTACTCTAGGCTGTGTTTACATCACTCCAGATTCCACCCAAACACAGCCAAAGGTACCTACAATTTGCTGATTACAAAATGAAAAAGGAGAGATTAATGTTATTTGTACTATAGTGGTACGTATATATTGCATGCACCACGGACCTTAACTCAGACTGGAGGTCAGCATATGTCAGCCCAAAAAAGACTGGAAATCAGCAGCATGTCATTGTGCATGCATTTTGGCATTACATAGAAGGAAATCTGGAATTTTCATGTACTCGTATGTAGCTGTCCATGCATTAAGGCTTAGCACAGATTGATAATCTGTAACTGGCATTTATTTCACATCACTGTCCTTGTACTTAAAACAAACTGTGCAGCTGCACAGTACGCAAACTGCTAGTCAGTAACAGATGTGTACTTTCACCTTACTTTTAATGTAATTGTGATTCAGATAGACTTGTAATCAGTGTACTCTCATTGAATTGTCCATGTATTTCTACTTAAAATAGAGTGGTAATTAATAACTTGCATGTATGCTTATCTCACTGTCCATATATTTGTACGTAAAATAGAATGGTAATCAGTAACTTGCATGTATTCTTATGTCACTGTCCATGTATTTGGGCTTAAGGCAGACTGGAAATCAGAAATCAAAATGTACCATACTTCACTGTTCATGTTGTTGGACATGCACAGACTAGTAATCAGTAAATGACGTACTCTTACACTCTTACCTCACTGATTAAAACAGACTACTAATGTACAATCAACATGAACTCTCACCATACTATTCATGTATTTGGGCTTACCACATGCTGGTGATCAGTAACTGATATATTCTCACCTCATTATCCATGTATTTGGGCTTAATACAAACTGATAATCTGCAATTAAGTGAACACTCACATCACTGTATGTGTAGTTGGAATTAATACAGACTTGTAGTCAACAGATGAAATGCACTCTCATCTCACTGTCCATGTATACAGGCTAACTCAACTCATCAGTACCACTACCATGACATATATGGTATCTGAGGTCTAGTTCCACCATCCCAACCATAGTTAGTAAACAGCATAGCAGTAACATTACTTTACCACATCATCACTCTTGTATGTGCTGAGATAGCAATGCAGTTTTTGTATGTAAAAACAAGACAGTGTCAAGAAAACTGCTAGAAAAATTTTAAAATTATAATGATCCAAAAATAAATTTTGCAAATCATAGTTCCACTTAAATAAAATAACAAATCTGTAAAATAAATAATGCAATAATATAGTTCTTGCCTAAACCTTATAGTACTCTTAGATATCTATGAACTTGAGGACAACCTTATCCGCAATAACATTAGCATTTGTGTGGATAGAGAAGGCCAGTTCCAAATGATTGCTCTTACTCATGTCCAGGGTATAGTGTATTTCATGCATTTACATTGACTACAGCTGAGTAGCCATAGATATATTTATCCCTAATGATTACAGCCAATTATAGAACCACACAAAACTGCATGACCCTTTTGGAGCAGAATATTTTAACCAATTAGAAAAGTTAACTATCAAACTAAATACTTTTCTTATGGATTACTTTAACTATCTGCACATACTGTACACTTGCAAACATACTGTCAATGTCAAAATATGTTCAGACATTTCTGGACTTCATAAACAACAATACAGTTGATTAAATTGCCCCACTTTACATCATTGCTGTTAGACATTTAGATCTTGCTCCCACAAATGATTCCATCAATTGTATCGCTACACTTGCTATATTACCATAAGTCATATAGTCAAATCTGATCATCTTGCTGAGCCCTTCTCTTTGAAAACCTGCCTCATCCCCCAATACATCACATACATTCAGGAATTACTCCTAAAAACAATTATTTACTATTTATTAGTCTTATTTACAATCAACAGTGATGTAGCTCTCCAGTAAACCTTTTACCTAAGGATGATGCCTACTTCACTGAATTTTACTCCTACTTGGATAAATGTATTGAAGTTTCTGGCATTAGAGCAAATTTAAAACTGAAGCCATATAAAACAGCTACCACATCAGCAAACTCTATTAGAAAAGGGGAGAAAACCTCCTGAACATCTTTAAAGGATATAAAATAAGTGTTTCAAACAGAAAATGCATGGCCAACTACAAACTTAGAGTTGCAACTAGTTCAAAAAATTGTTAGGAAGATTAGAAGTAACAGAAAATTATATAATGAACTTATCTAATGGCCAGGGGTGGCTCGTGCTATTGGACTGCTGGACTGCAGCCCTCCCACCCAGAAAAAACAAAAGAAAAAATCTGTAAAACGGAAAAAAAAATCATGAGTCCTGACTCCTCTGGCATGCGCAGACACATTAGAGAACTCAGACTGCCTTTATCAGCAGTCTGGATACAGACAAAGAGGTACCCAGCAATCATTGCTGTAGAGATACCCAGGAATCTGTGCGGTGACGACTGCACTGAACAGAGGAGCTCCAAACTGCTTCAGCTGCTGGCAGAACCAATGAGGACTGAGGGGTGAGCTGCTCTCGCAGGGCTTTCACTGCTGCGCAGGCTTTATTCGTGGATTACTGCTGGACAAAGGCTTCAGGTAGGTGTTTGGTCGCTGGCCGGATTGTGGGCTTCATTCATGAAATGGGTAGGACATGTTTTACAGCAGGTAGGTGAAGACTTCGTGACATGAATTATGCTGCTGGACAAAGAGTGCATGTGTGTGTGTGTGTGTGTGTGTGTCTGTGTGTGAAATGCCTCAGTTGCTATATACTGGTGGCTAGAGAGAACAAATGGTGGTGGGTAGAGATACTCAGGCTTGAGCCCTGTACCTTGGATGCAGGTGGCAAGGACCTGCATTCCCTATCCACCACCATTTCTTAAAAAATGTGCAGATTTTTGCCTCATATTTGTTCTGTTCCTCATAAAATCTGTGGTTTCTGTATCTACATTTTTCCTTGCAAAGTCTGTAGTGTAGTGGTGCACTGGTAGCATTGCTGCCTAACAGCTACAGGTTCTCTGGTTTGATTCTTGGCTGGGGTGCCTTCTGTGTGGTGTCTGCATGTCCTCCCATCTTACAAAGATGTGTCTGGCATTTCTCCCTGTTCTGCTGAAAATTGTCTTTTGTTCCAAGTCAGACTAGTTTCCTGGTTAAATGTTTAAAAATAACAGGCATTTGAATTTCAGCCTTCATATTCTTCAGAAAGTACATGGTAACACAAAACTGTTTATTCTAGCAGTTGTCTAAGTTTATAACATGGATATTTGAAATTTGTCCCTATTTTTGGGACTGTATTCCCCCATTATTGGCTTCATCCAGGTATTTTGCGCTAAGGTTGAGAGTTATCTATGGTGAGAACTGAATTCATTGAATGTTTGGGGGCTGTTCTCCCCCCACCCATTACTGGCTTTGTCCACATGTTTTTTGCTAAGAGGTTGAGAGCTATGGTGAGAACTGAATTCACTGAATATGTTTGGGGGCTGTATTCCCCCATTATTGGCTTTGTTCAGGTGTTTTGTGCCAAGAGGTTGACAGCTATGGTGAGAATTAAATTCACTAAATGGTAGCCATTTAAGTTCGTCTTCCTCTCTTTCATAAAACAGCTGATTTGGCATAGTGGTATGTTTCTCTGACTGTTTTGCACAGGGTCCTCTGGGTTAAAGACGTGGCAGTGAAATGTATGGTGGTAACACAGCATTTTATTCTAGCAACTATCCAACATTATACAAGCAATGTTTAAAATGTATCCCTGGTTTTTGGGCTTTTGCCCCCCCCCCCAATAAATTTTGGCTTTTTCCAGATTTTTTGTGCTGCAAAGTTCAGAGATACAACTGTGTGTTGAGTAGATTTTACAAGGAGCTGAGAGCTGCAGGGGAACAAAACTTTAGTGCTGCTTATTCTGAGTCTGCATGCATTGTTAATAGCACAACAGGTAGTATACTTGCTTTTGATGCAGAAGGCTGTGGGTTCTACTCCCACAGTAGACAGATGCATTGCTGATACTGTACTGTGTTGTAAAGTGGGTGGATGCTGCAGTCCTTTTTGGCAAAGATACCTAGAGTAGTAACTATGAACCTGTTATCAGTTTGTCATGCAGTCCCTATTGCGATATTACTAGCTTATCATTTTTTTTAATGCATGCAACTTAGGCAATTTATTCCTCAAGGGCAACAGGCACTTTATTTGTAGATGAATAAACAATGACATATAAAGTTGTTTGCTAGCAGCAACCTCTTCATTGTTACAGATTTCTTTAATGTGGAATTATTTAGATGACTTTTACTACTTCAGAGATTGTGCATATTTACTGATACTGGTGGGCTGTAGAAGGTTGAGTAAACTTTTATGATGGAAATGTTCTGAAATGGGTAGTTTTGTCATTGGTGCATGAATTTTGCTTCATTGTTTACTGGAAAAATGTTCAAAACAATAAATTAAAAATGCCGTCTAACAACTGTACTGTATTGTACAAGGAATGTAATTTAGTACAATCAGGAAGGTGTATCAAAGAGCACATGCATGTTTCATGTGCAAGGGGCCTATGATTTGAAAACAGCCCAAAGTTAATCTTTATCTGCCACTGGAAAAATGTATTTTCTTTGAATGTGGGTTTCAATGCTGTTTCATTGAATGTGAGTTTTAAGGGCAGAGAAGTTTTAATGCTAATCCTGTTTTCATTGTGAGACTGCATTGCTTTGTTTAGCAGATGTCTTAGTGTTTGTGCTGTAAAATGCAAAATAAAACTTTCAAATGAAATCCAAATCATCATAGAAGTAAAGCAGTATGCACATTAGTGTTTATGGTAAATGGAGTGAAATAGCGAAGTAATGGATCATTGGAATGGCTGCAGGGGGGAGGGCTCCATTCGACCATGATTTTGTGAGGGAGAAGGGCGGCATACTCAGACAGCCCCAGCTGAACTATACCTCCCAACTGTCCAGATTTTCACAGAATGAATAGATTTTTGCTTCTTATTTTTGGTTTGTTCCTCATAAAATGTTTGGTTTTCTGGAAAATCATTTAGGAATTAAGTCACTAAATAATGACACACTGAGTTTCAGACTTCATAACCTTCAGAAAAATGCATGCTAAAGTAAGACCTGTTGTTCTATCAACTGTCTCAGTTTATACAAGAGCAATTTTTAGTACTGTTTATATGTTCCCCCAATATATTTGGCCTTGTCCAGATTTATTGCATTAACAGGTTGAGAGGTACATGCAAATAAATTGTTTTATAGAATTAGGCATAGCCAAACCTCTCAATTGTCCCCGAATTTGGCTCAAAATGTTGCTCTACCCCTAATAATCCCTCCACAAAATAGCAGTTTTGGAAGAAAACATGGAGGGTTTACAATTAAGAAATAACTGTAATAATCAGAGTTATAGATTACTTTTATTTCAGAAATGCATGTAGATTCTTTTATTTTGTCAGCTGCTCAAGTTAGCAGTACTAATATTAAAAAAGTGTCCCTTCTTTGACAGGTTGCCAGCTGTATTGTGTGGCTATTTTATATTTTTGCATCACATTTTTGGTCCATTTTTCATAAAATTGTGTTTTTTTGGCAAATTAGTGGTAAATCATTAAAGACTGAAGTTAGAAAATAATGACAGACATTTGAGTTTCAGATTTCATATCCTTCAGAAAATTCATACTAATGCAAGACCTACTATTATATTATCTTTCTAAGTTTATAAGAGCAATATTTAAAAATTGTCTTTATTTTTGGGCCTTTGTCCCACTTCTATGTATGGCTTTGTCCATATTTCTTGCTCTGAGGTTGAGAGGTTAGGCTCCCCTACCCTACCCCCAAATCCCACCCACCCCCAGTGCATCTAGCTTTCTTCCCCCATAGCCACACCCCCTGAAACTCAGATCCAATTATACAATTACTAGCAATACCTACCCCTCCCTATCCCCACCCACATTAACCACTAATTATCTACCTCACCTATACCACTTAACCATTGGGATCCTTCTCACCCACTCCAATCCCAACTCTATCTTCCACTACCAACTTTATACTTCTATACTTAACTACTCCTACAGTAACTTATCTCTCTAGCTTTCATATATATCTTATCTACCACATAACCACTCTACATATCTCACAATCTAACACACTACTTCTACCCAGATACATCCAGTTAATTTATATAGTATCCACTTTATTCAATACTCAACTACTCTAAGTCCACTGTTCTTTTTACTCCTCATCATGCACTCTAAATACCCCTTCAACTTCCTCCCACTATTACTACTATTCTCTTTATCCTCTTTATATCATCTCTCCCAATCCACAATTTTCACCCACTCCCAACCCTTTCATATAACTAATCCTCATAACACTTCTTTCTCACCCTCATATTCTCTTATCTCCCCCCATTTATATTCTTCAGAAAACCTCCTTCTCTTTCGACACAAACTTATCTCCTATCATGCTAACTTTTCCACCATGACTTTTAGCAAACCCTTCCAATTCACAAAACAACCTAATCTCATCTCCTTGCTAACTACCCACATAAACCATTACATACTACACCTTACAAGCACTCTCATATCTGGAGACATCCATCCTAACCCAGGCCCCACCACTACTACTGCTATAAATAAATCCCTATTATTCACTTCCTTAAACTCTCAAAGTGTAGTAAACAAAGTCCCAAACCTACATGCATGGCTCATACACAATAAACCTGACATCCTCACTATTTCAAAAACCTGGCTAAACTCTGAAATAGCTCCTCCTAACTACTCCATCATTCGAAAAGACAGACCTCACAAGAAAGGTGGAGGAGTAGCCCTCCTATACACCTCCTCCCTAGTAGTCACCCCATACAACAAACCTACTCCACACTTTAACAATGCCGAACTTCTCCTTACCATGCTACAAATCAATAATCATAAACACATATGTATAGCTTCCCTTTACATCCCCCCAGGGGATAATATCTCCACACTTGAACTCATCCTTTCCTGGCTATCCAGTAACATTAGTAATGAAACCATAATCCTATGAGATGTTAATATTAACTGGGCCCTTATACAGTCTCCTACAAACCTCACTAACATCAACCTTTACAATTTCTCACAAATGATCACTTTGGTAACCCATCCTGTCAAAAACCCCTCCAATGGGAGTATATTGGACTGGATTCTAGTCTCCCACCCTCACTACTTCAACAACAGTGGCACTCTTCCCGACCCACTTGGTGACCACTTACCCACCTTTACCCACCGGCTTCCCACTATCCTTCAGCAGACTCATAACTACATTACTATCCGTGACCATAAAAACTTCAACCCATTAATCTTTTCAAACTCACTACAAGCAATTAATTGGAACTGTCTAAAAATATTATCTCTAGACAATGCAGTCTCATACTTCAACTCAACTTTCTTAAAACTACTTGACTCCCAAGCTCCTTTACGGACTAAAAGAATAAAAACTAAATCAGCCCCATGGCTCTCCAAAACTACTTTTGCTATCATGAGACAAAGAGACAAAGTCTGGGGACGCTACCAAAAACACAAGGCAACAACACTCCTTAACGAATATAAAATGCTCCGAAACAAAGCAAAGAAACTCACTACTTCTGATCTTCAAAACTATTTCTCTAGACTCCAAAACCAAAATAAAAACAACCCTCAGAAATTCTGGAAAGGGATCTCTACTCTCCTCCACCCCAGCAAACCGGATACTCCTACCCCAGACCCTAATGCTCCAGAACATGAATTAGCCACCCAATTTAATTCCTTCTTTATTGACTCTATCTCTAAATTGACCTCCTCATTCTCAAACTCCTCTCTACTATCTAATACCTCCTCATCCACCCCCACTATCTCTACTTCTTCACCCTACTCCTCACCCACAATCTCTCCCTACCCCCTCTTCTACACAAACTCTATCATCATTTCATACTCCCCAAAATTTCCCCCCTCCTGACTGCCCCCTCTTCTCACTAAATCCCATACCAACATCAACTATTAAAAAACTCCTTCAGAAATTGAAACCATGTACCAATGCTCCAGATAATATCCCCTCTTACTTTCTCAGTATAGCTGCTGAAACTCTTGCCTACCCCATTAGCATTTTAATTAACCGCTCACTACTAGAATACACAGTTCCCCAAATCTGGAAACAAGCCTTTATTATACCTCTACATAAAGGTGGTAACAATAATAACATTACTAATTTCCGCCCCATAGTCATCCTGTCCCCCATCTCTAAACTCTTAGAAAAATGTGTCCAACTTCAGCTCCTTCCCCACCTCCTAGACAACCATCGTATAACTCCCACGCAGCACGGATTCAGACCCAATCATAGCACCATGACAGCCCTCCTCTCTTTCCTTGAGGTTGTAAATAAAGCCCGTGACTCTGGACAAATTGTTTCCACCTTACTTCTTGACCTTTCCAAAGCCGTCGATACTATCTCACATAGCCTGCTCTTAAACAAACTTTCTAATCTTCACCTATCTTCCTCCTCTTTGAACTGGTTCTCTAGCTACCTATCTAATAGAAGTCAAGCTGTAAAATGGAAAAAAACTACCTCCTCTTTCCTTAGTACCCCTACAGGAGTTCCCCAAGGCTCCATACTGGGTCCTCTTCTCTTCAATATCTTTATAAATGACTTCCACAAATTAATCCCTTTCTCTAGCATCATCCAATATGCAGATGATTCAACTATTATCTGTTCCACCTCTTCTATCTCTACACTACAAAAACTTACTCAAGATGCTTTCTCTTCCACTGAGCAATGGATGCTTTGTAATCATCTAGCTCTCAATGCTACCAAGACCAAACTAATGTTATTTACCCCTTCTAAAGTCATCCCTCCTGACATGGGTACTTTCTCAATTACTACTCAACACAACTCACCTCTTGAAATTGTGTCAGAAACCAAACTACTTGGGGTCCAAATCGATAACCTACTTAAATTTAACTCCCACCTGCAAATTAACATCAAAAAAACACACCAAAAACTTGGCATGCTTTACAGACAGAATGCCTACCTCACATCTGCCACTAAAATCACTCTCTCTACCTCCTTCCTAATCCCATCCCTGCTATATGGTGCCCCACTACTAACTAATCTTCAGTCCTTGTTAAAAAAACAACTTACTTCCTGCTATAACAAAATTGCAAAATTCGCCACCAGTCAAAAGTCCTCCACCCACCACTGTTTCTCCCTCCATAACCTAAAATGGCTAGAACTTCCCAATCAACTAACTTGCACTCAACTAACTCTAGCCCATAAGCTTATTCTCAACCCTTCCCTCTGTCCCTCTCTTTCCTCTGCCTTTAAAATGCACCTACCTAACAGAGTTCTAAGGTCAAATAATCAAAATATACTCGAAGTACACAAACCAACTCATCCCCCAGGCAAAAACCTTCTTTCCTTCAGCCTCGCTCGCCTGTGGAACTCCCTACCTCCACTCATCCGCACCACCTCTAACCACTCTGCCTTCAAAAAGTCTCTCCACCTTCATCTAGCTTCACGGTGGGAATGCTCTTGTTCCCACCCACATAACTAGCTCTACTCTACACCTGTAGCTATGAAATTTGTTCTCTAATCAGTATTAATGTTTTACATTTATTCCATTACTTGTAGGTTTCTTCTTATTGTATTAACTGTTATGATTGCTTTTCTAAATGTGATTAGTTCTACTTTTTAGTATATATAATTATTAATAACTCTCTGTATAAAAATTGTTACTGCTAAATGTTGAAAATACACACTGTTGGAGCTTTTCTCCCCAGGACTCCATTGAAAACGGGTTCTTTAAGGCCCAATGGACTATCCTGGTAAACCAACGACAATAAATAAATAAATAAATAAAATAAAATAAATGTGTCAGGGCCATCACAGTCAGCCAGAGACATTTCAAATTGTGACATACCTGTTGTACCCCACTCCCCCATGTAGTGACTCTGAATGTGTCCAAGCAAGGCAAGGAGCAGTTATGCAGTGTAAATGTGCAGGGTATCCCCCCATCCAAGGTAGACACAAGTACTACAGTGGCTTTTCATCTGTTCTTGATTTTGCAGAATGGTCTGGTTTCTGTCATATTTTTGTACTGTTGATTTATGCTTATTACTCAGAAAGTGCCTGTTGCTCTTTGTTTAAGTAGCAATGCTTTAATGACCATCAGGTAAGCTTGTCTGAGATCATAACATGCAAGTAAGCTTTAATAAGCATACTGTTAAGGAATTGTCAACACTGAAAGCCTTTCTGTTGCCATGCAGAGAATACTTAACTAGATAATGTATAAGCGTTGGGTATTGAAATGCATAAGACAGTATTTGTAATAAAGGACAGGATTACATTATTTTAAGAAGCTCATTACACTTGTTGGAGAATTCCAGTGATCCCTGAGGGCTTTACCCATAAACTAAACAGAATGCCATTCATGTGTGGTCCATAACCTGTGCAGTAATCCTTTAAGCAATTTATCTTGAGCTTATTTCTTGTTTGCTTTTCATTTTTTACTTTGATCATGTTTTCCCCATGAAACAAGTAGATAGTTGTCAAGCAGCAGGTCTTTTTTGAGTAAGAAACATTTTTACAAGTGGGGGCATCACAGCTAGTTTTTGTGGTTTTGCTACTTTCAGCATGTTACTTGGTACTTTAATAAAGCTGAATATAAATTATAATTAGAGCTGCAGTGCAAGGAGAAGTGGTTTGAGTTGAGTGCTGCTTGTTTTTCTTATACTTGATTTTGACTGGCATTCCGGTAATGTATTTAAAAAGTAATTTATTTTTTCATACCTCACAACCTTTTTGTTTCTATCTAGATATTAAGTAAGTTGTCATGCAGCCAATGCATTAAAATATTTTTATTCTTTTACACTTCATTTGTCTTGATTGGACTCTCATAATGAGGGATTGGCACCCAGGGCAGCATATTTAATTAAAGCTAGTTTTTGTGGTTTTGAGCATAGCTCCTCCCCTTTCTAGTTGGCCACACCCCTTCCCATTGACCCCACCTATTCAGCTGTCTCCTGCAGCCGCCCCCTTTGATTTGAAGTCACCAGCCGCCACTGCTAATGGCATGTACTTCTCTGACTCCAAGAGCAATTATATTGTCCTTGTGTATAAATTCCATTTCCAGCTTCACATCACTCACACATTTTTCTGTTCTAAAATAAACTTTCTTCCTGGAATCTCTTTGAGCCAAGTCCTTTTGGCACTTTCAAAATTAAAAGTATTAGTTTCATACTAGCTGATAATATCTGCTCAGTGTTTTCTGAAAAGCACTAAGTCCCACCTAGCAAAATCCCTCTATCAATTTTTTAACCTAAATCTCTCCACAGGTAACATTCCTCCCTGAGGTCTGAAGAACATCTGCTAAAATGCCCTTGCATAAAGGTGGTTCACTTACCAACCTTGAGATTTACAGGCCTGTTAGTCTCACTGGTATTACTTGCAAGACTACGGAGCATATAGCTGAATTAGTAAACAATGACATAAGTAACCTTCTATTTCTGAATACAGCCCTGTTTGACTTTGTAACTTTATATCTCAGAATATGTATAATTTCAGCTTTGTAAAATGCAGATCACATCTGCTTAACCTGGTTAAGTTCTTCAAAAAGACTACTGAGACCATGGATGAAGGATACATAGTCCTTACTGCCTGTCTGGGACTTGTCAAGACTTTCAGTACTATCCCCCAGGTTGGAATTATTGACAAACTCTCTCAACTCAACATTATATCATATAATATTTGCTAGATAGGTAAATAGTAATCTGACAGAATCCATACTACAGAAGGCAAGATTATTTGCTGCAGACAGAAAAACATCACCAGTGGTATCCCAAAGAGGTCTGTCCTGGGCTCATTCTACATTGGTGCATATTTCTCTAACATGAACACTGATATCAGGGAGTTATCACTAACCAAGTCTGTTGATGCCTGCAAAATGAGGGTGGTTATCAAATCCCAGTCTGATATTCAGATTTTCAAGCAAGAGCTTGACCAAATACTTGGTGTATTCATCATGCCTTTCTTAGCAATTTATTTTTTAACAGCCTTCCTCACTCAGCACTGTGACATGACATGCAAACATGTGCAATGAACGTAAACAATGCTGAGCAGTCATTTTACATGCCACCATGAAAGGTCACACTCAGCACAGCGGTGCATCATGCAAACATCCTCAAACTCACTGAAACATGCACCCCAAAGGTAAACAAAGCTTAGCAGACACTGTATACACACCCCTGCTCATCAGAGCAGTGTACCCCGCAAATAGCTGCTGTTCTGCTCAAAGATGTGGACACACCCCCTTTTGATGTCAGCTACCTCTTCTGTGGACACTAACATGATTCTCTGCCTAAACGAATGGGATATGCGGACACGAATACCCATTTGTACTATTCAGAAACCTCAGCTCATTTGCATAGAGATCTGTGTACACAGCCTGAAAACTACATGGTTCCAGGTCCTGCCTTTTTAGCAACCATAGCAATCTACCATTGTACATACTACAAGCAGGATCCTATAGTGCATTATTGTCACATACTACTAATATTCATTTTTACACTTTTTAAATGTGTTTTTCTTCTTAACAGCATGTTTGCGCACTGTGGCATGCCACACAAGCATAATCTAATTACTAAAAAAATAATTTAAAATTATTTTCCATTAAGTTTTGGACACACAGTGGATAATCTTGCACATATCTGTGTCTGCTATGTTATTTCTGTCCTTCTTACTGCACTTTTACAGCCTCTTTTCTCTGTTTCACATCCTGTACATGGAATTTTTCCGTGTACATTTCAGACACAAACATGGGGTCTGCAGGACTGCTTATCAGCTTGCTAGATCACTCTACCACCCTTATTTGCAAGCAATTCACTTGCTTATGAGGTGTTTTGTATGCCACGGACACTTCCGTGTTGGCGCGCATATGCACGCCCCTCAGCTCTGTTTCCTGGATTGTAAACTGGATTACTTTCATGTAAGCAGTGTGCCACTATGCCTACATGAAAAATAAGTCCATGCAGGCTTTATTATATCCCCCCTTAATATTTTCTATGTTTTCAATTGCATATACAATGAGTGCTTTGAAACGCATAACTTCAACAAAATGCTAGCATTGAAACAACAAAGTAACTTAATTTATTGGCATCAATTCTTAAATGGTACTGATATATATACTGGTGAAAATTTAAGGTCCAAATACAATCAAGATTCTGAAAATTTTTTAATTTTACAAATATTTAGAGACTTTGTGAACACAGAGATAAATAAGATGTTTAACCTAGATAAGAAATTGTTCCTCAAGCTACTGGAATTCTTAATAAATTTCAACAAACATGAATGAAAAATAAATCATATTTGTCACATATGTATACAATTCTTAAGTTTGATTTCATATATTTATACAATTCCTATTGGAACTATTCCTTAAAATCTAATAATAAAAACTTCTCTGAAGATACAAGAAAATAATATTAAAATCGGCAGATAAAACCACATCTTCATTATATTGAAAAA
Source organism: Protopterus annectens (assembly GCF_019279795.1). Taxonomy (NCBI): domain Eukaryota; kingdom Metazoa; phylum Chordata; order Ceratodontiformes; family Protopteridae; genus Protopterus; species Protopterus annectens. Next base: position 752,443,283 of record NC_056729.1, on the reverse strand, counting down.
AATCACTGAAATTGTTACACAGAGCTTTTGTCAATCCTAACAAAATTACAATTGTGTATAAATCAAAACAGAATTAAATGCTAGAGATGTGATTCTGAAATAATAGCTGATTGGATGACATGATATATGAATGTAAAGTCATCTCCCCTTTTTGGAAAGAAATTAATAACTTCATTCAAGCTCTATGGTCAGATAGATGTAATATTTCTAAACCTTTAGTTTTATTTAATGCTCCAATTCCTGAGACAATTCCAAAAACCCAAGTACCTCTTCTTTGGTCTATTCTTGCTATAGCCAGAAAAGTAATTATTAAAAACTGGAAAAGTAAAGTTGACTCTTATAGTGTTACATTTATTAGTATGGCAAAATTGTTTGCAGTAGTGAATTGCATACTATAACAATGAGAACTTCTAATATCACACATTCACATAAATCCAGGCTTAAACTTAAAGACTTGCTTGAAAAATACTAAATGTTGTTTGTATGTATAACTTTGATGTATTGATCAGCTGTGTAACTATGTAAATATTTGTTTGTTTTATAATTGATTTATCTATTGTTTTAAAACCATATAAAAAAAAAGAAAACATCAGACAAAGATCAGACAGAAAAGAACTAAAGCCTCATTTTGAATCTCTCCAGGGATTCCAGATGTTAATGTGTGGTATATTTTTCAATATCATAGCAACTTTCTGTCTATCCTCTTCCAAAATGTTTGACATTAGAGTGAGTTTACCATATCTGTATATCAACTTCTGATCATGCTGCATGCAGTATAGAAAGAATAAAGGTCGGAAACATTTCTGGAACCAATGTTTTACTTTGTCATCTCATACTCATTTAGCTACGAGAAAAGTTTGCAGTTCCATGTCTCTGAAAAACAAGTAGGAAGTACCATCCCATATTTAATAAATGACAGATCATTTACCTTCGGCGAAAGGGCCTTTACTGCATGGAGTGTGTTTCTTTAAGAGTCTAGCATCTATAGCCTCTGTAGAATATAAATATACATATCCTGTGGCCTAGTATCTGGGTACGACTATTGATACATAGTAAATGGTTGTGGAAGCTCACAGTGTACACATTCATGTATGTGTAATTATTGAGCATCCTGACAAAACTCTACATGATGGAGTTCATATCATATATATCACCTCTGTCTGCTGTATTCTATGCATTTTCCAACATCAAAGGAACTGTTGAAAAATATAGGGTTTTAGTCAAAGTAAAAACTAACCATTTAAGTATATTACTCTAGGCTGTGTTTACATCACTCCAGATTCCACCCAAACACAGCCAAAGGTACCTACAATTTGCTAATTACAAAATGTAAAAGGAGAGCTTAATGTTATTTGTACTATAGTGATACATATATATTGCATGCACCATGGACCTTAACTCAGACTGGAGGTCAACAGTTGGCATTCACTGCATATGTCAGCCCAAAAAAGACTGGAAATCAGCAGCATGTCATTGTGCATGCATTTTGGCTTTACATAGAAGGAAATCTGGAATTTCCATGTATTAAGGAAGCTGTCCATGCATTAAGGCTTAGCACAGATCAATAATCTGTAACTGGCATTTATTTCACATCACTGTCCTTGTACTTAAAACAAACTGTGCAGCTGCACTTAACGCAAACTGCTAGTCAGTAACAGATGTGTACTTTCACCTTACTTTCCATGTAATTGTGATTCAGATAGACTTGTAATCAATGTACTCTCATTTCATTGTCCATGTATTTCTTCTTAAAATAGAGTGGTAATTAGTAACTTGCATGTATTCTTATCTCACTGTCCATGTATTTGTACGTAAAATAGAATGGTAATCAGTAACTTGCATGTATTCTTATGTCACTCTCCATGTATTTGGGCTTAAGTTAGACTGGAAATCAGAAATCAAAATGTATCATACCTCACTGTTCATGTTGTTGGACATGCACAGACTAGTAATCAGTAAATGACATACTCTTACCTCTTACCTCACTGATTAAAACAGACTAATAATCTGCAATCAACATGAACTCTCACCATACTATTCATGTAGTTGGGCTTACCACATGCTGGTGATCAGTAACTGATATATTCTTACCTCATTATTCATGTATTTGGGCTTAATACAGACTGATAATCTGCAATTAAGTGAACACTCACTTCACTGTATGTGTAGTTGGAATTAATACAGACTTGTAGTCAACAGCTGAAATGCACTCTCATCTCACTGTCCATGTATACAGGCTAACTCAACTCATCAGTACCACCACCATGACAGATATGGTATCTGAGGTCTAGTTCCACCATCCCAACCATACTTAGTAAACAGCATAGCAGTAACATTACTTTACCACATCATCACTCTTGTATGTGCTGAGATAGCAATGCAGTTTTTGTATGTAAAAACAAGACAGTGTCAAGAAAACTGCTGGAAAAATTTTAAAATTATAATGATCCAAAAATAAATTTTGCAAATCATAGTTCCACTTAAATAAAATAACAAATCTGTAAAATAAATAATGCAAAAATATAGTTCTTGCCTAAACCTTATAGTACTCTTAGATATCTATGAATTTGAGGACAACCTTATCCGCAATAACATTAGCATTTGTGTGGATAGAGAAGGCCAGTTCCAAATGATTGCACTTGCTCATGTCCAGGGTATAGTGTATTTCATGCATTTACATTCGCTACAGCTGAATAGCAGTAGATATATTTATCCCTAACGATTACAGCCAATTATAGAACCACACAAAACTGTATGACCCTTTTGGAGCAGAATATTTTAACCAATTAGAAAAGTTAACTATCAAACTAAATACTTTTCTTATGAATGACTTTAACTATCTGCACATACTGTAAACTTGCAAACATATTGCCAATGTCAAAATATGTTCAAACATTTCTGGACTTCATAAACAACAATACAGTTGATTAAATTGCCCCGCTCTACATCATTGCTGTTAGACATCTTGATATTGCTCCCACAAATGATTCCATCAATTGTATTTCTACACTTGCTATATTATCGTAAGTCATATAGTCAAATCTGATCATCTTGCTGTGCCCTTCTCTTTGAAAACCTGCCTCATCCCCCAATAACTCACATACATTCAGGTATTACTCCTAAAAACAATTATTTACTATTTATCAGTCTTATTTACAATCAGCAGTGGTGTAGCTCTCCAGTAAAACTTTTACCTGAGGATGATGCCTACTTCACTGAATTTTATTCCTACTTGTATAAATGCTTTGAAGTTTCTGGCATTACAGCAAATTTAAAACTGAAGCCGTATAAAACAGCTACCACATCAGCAAACTCTATAGGAAAAGGGGAGAAAACCTCCTGAACATCTCTAAAGGATAATAAATAAGTGTTTCAAACAGAAAATGCATGGCCAACTACAAACTTAGAGTTGCAACTAGTTCAAAAAATTGTTAGGAAGATTAGGAAGTAACAGAAAATTATATAATGAACTTATCTAATGGCGTGTACTTCTCTGACTCCAAGAACAATTATATTGTCCTTGTGTATAAATTCCACTTCCAGCTTCACATCACTCACACATTTTTCTGTTCTAAAATAAACTTCCTTCCTGGAATCTCTTTGAGCCAAGTCCTTTTGGCACTTTCAAAAAATAAAAGTATTAGTTTCATACTAGCTGATAATATCTCCTCAGTGTTTTCTGAAAAGCACTAAGGCCCACCTAGCAAAATCCCTCTATCAGTTTTTTAACCTGAATCTCTCCTCAGGTAACATTCCTCCCTGAGATCTGATGAACATCTGCTAAAATGCCCTTGCATAAAGGTGGTTCCCTTACCAACCTTGAGATTTACAGGCCTGTTAGTATCATTGGTATTACTTGCAAGACTATGGAGCATATAGCTGAATTAGTAAACAATGACATAAGTAACCTTCTATTTCTGAATACAGCCCAGTTTGACTTTGTAACCTTATATCTCAGAATATGTATCATTTCAGCTTTGTAAAATGCAGATCACATCTGCTTAACCTGGTTAAGTTCTTCAAAAAGTCTACTGAGACCATGGATGAAGGATACATAGTCCTTACTGCCTGTCTGGGACTTATCAAGACTTTCAGTACTATCCCCCAGGCTGGAATTATTGACAAACTCTCTCAAATCAACATTATATCATATAAAATTTGCTAAATAGGTAAACAGTTATCTGACAGAATCCATACTACCGAAGCATGATTATTTGCTGCAGACAACATCACCAGAATGAGGGTGGTTATCAAATCCCAGTCTGATATTCAGATTTTCAAGCAAGAGCTTGAGCAAATACTTGGTGTATTCATTATGGGCTTTTCATCAATGTCAAAAATACATCACAGTTTCTTTTGGTAACTCTGGTATCACTACCAGTTACAAACAGATCACATTACTCTTAATTATGACACAGTCAGGACGTGTGTACCTGTGTTTATGACAGACTCTCGTTCACCACTATGTTACTGTGCTGGTGAGAAAATCCATCTAACTTGCACTAGTTATCCTTTGTATCGCCTAGTTGTGCATAGAAGTTGTAGATGCTCTTCATTAATATAACTGCTATAGTATCTTTAGCTATAATGGTTATATTTTGCTAAGGATATAACAGCCAGTCAGCATCCAAAGCTTCATGGCACCTTCCACACACCCAAACTGTTATCCAGCACAAGTGAGCTAAGTAAAAAGACAAGTTTGGGTGTGAAGCTCTTCAGAGCTTTCCTGACATTGAAAAGTGTTCCTCATCTGAGGATCTACATTTGGCTAATGCTTTCCATTACTGGGCAGATAGGTTCCCTTAAGGGGAAAAGCTTCCACATGTAATTTTTATTACAGAAATTGAGATTATTTTAAAGAGTCATAGAGTCATGGCTTTTTACTAGGCTAATGACATGGGGGGGGGGGTTCTAAGTCTAGCCAAGTTTTCCTGAAAGAATAATGATTTCCTATATCCAACTAGGACATTGGGGGCCAATATTTATGATCAAACTCTGTTCCTAACGGACATGAGTGCCAGGCCTGGTGTAAATTTCCTATTCCCCATTCACTAGACTAGGTTGTGCTTAAATTGGATAATAGATGAGCTTAGCCATCACATGGATGGGAAGCCTACTTCATAGTGGGGGGCAGTCTCTGAGACACATATCTGTATCTCCAGCATGTTCTATTTAGGCCACAGACAAAACTCAGGTCTTTAGACCTCTTGTATTGTTTGTACTGTTTGACTAATGACGTTATTCCTGTGGAAAAAATGTTAAATTGACAGTCATGTGATGTTTAGGTACTTTTAAACAGGAGTATAACTTTTTTACACTTATGGAAAAAGTTGTTTAATTTAAAACAATTTTCTAAGTTGTTCTAATTTTGAAAGCTGGGGTAAGAGTTAAAAGGGTTTTACTGTGTTTTTAGTGGAGACAGTTACCTTTTCACTACTTTTATTTTTTACAACTATTGTTGTGCCAACTACTAATGGCAGGCTTCTCCAGGAATCAGTTATCTTTTTCTGCTTAACCATGTAACAACCTGCCAGTTCCTCTGTTCTTTCTTCTTCTTCCAGCCACAAAAAGGAAAAAAAAAATACCAAATGGCCTTGGCCACCACAGCAAGCTGCTGAAGTACCTTAGCCACTGAAGGGACAGGTTTTATTTTCTCTCATCATGTTTCTGATTCAAATTCTGAAGAAAGTATAGCTTTTGCCAATCCCTTTAAAGGATTTTCTTTTTCTGAAACTATTTCTGTAATGAATCAGTTGTTTCTGTGGGAACAATATGACATTTCACAGTCCCTAACTAAGTATTATACTTTATTGCAATTAGATTTTCCTGAACATACTCCATTTCATCCTACCCTTTTGGTATTGCAGGATGTTTTTGTCAAAGCCTGTAACTTGCCTGATAGCCAGTCTGTTGCTCCAAGAAAAGCAATACATGTTTTACTGCCTACTACTGCCAGGCTTCCCTGGGGATAAGACATCTTTTTTGGGTTAAACTTTGGAACAACTAACAGATTCCTTGGTTTCTTTAAGCCACAAAAGAAGAACATTAATAAACAGCCTTTGCCACCAAAGCAGGCTGCTGAAGTGCCTCAGCCACAAATGGGTGAGTTTTGCTGCAGCCATTTGTTTTTACTCAGATGATTCATCTTTTTTCTTTAGCTCCCTCTGGTGTAGTCTCTACAACTATCCTGCACCAGGTGTTAAATATCTCCTCTATATTCATGGGTCCATAGGTTATTACTTAACTTTTAGCCAAGTAGACTCCTCAGAACTTCAGATCATCACCCGATATTATCAACAAACTAACAATACCCCTTAGGCAAATTTCTCCCACATATCCCAGGTGAAAATTTGGAGTTACCCATACAGATATCCAGACTGGTCTTAAAGGTTTTTGGAGAAATATTTGACTTTATATGTAAGGGCAACCTATTTAAGAAATGGGGTACATTGAGTTATGTTCCTGTTGAACCACCACATGTTGTTTGATGTGGTAGTAAGTCAGGTTTTTGCTTTATCATTGTTTCTATTTAGGTGAAGGAGTTCAAAGAGTTTTGTGGTGAGTGAATGTTCTGGCCTAATATGTGAAAGACCACTCTGAAGCACACAAGGTCCAAATGGAGAGATGATATAATCAGAGAGCAAAAGAGAGTAGTATTGCTGGAATTGAATTCATCCTCAGGTCTTGGTGAGTACCTTCATGAGGTAGACCCTGTTTTTAGAAAATCTCACCAAGATGATACTGGTATACAGACTGTACTTTAAATAGCATATGCCATGGACAGAAGTAGGTTAAAAAATAAAAAAGATAGCTGGAGCACAAGTCCTAGGATAAAAACGTGTCCAATTTTGGTAGGCACACTGGTGCCAGAACTGGGAAAAATGACAGTGTAGAATCCTCAAGACACAGAATCATTCCTACAGTGGGGTTAGGCCAAGCTCAGGGGGAGGATGCCCCCCGTTGTAGAATGAAGTAGTAGTCCACAAAAAAACCCCACAAAAAACTGACTTGCCATAAAGATGATAGAGAGGACTATTGAGGATAAGAAAGAAATGATGTATTGTTACTTTTATGCAAGATGCTCAGAATTTGCAGAAAGAAGATAATCAAAAGATTAAGAGAGAAATTAGAAGAAAGACTCCATATGAATTACATAAGGAGTCCATTCTGGGCACTTTGCTGGTGCTGTGAGGAGCACTTTTGGCTAACATCAAAGATGGAACAATGCTTATTTCTGAACTTTAATCATACTTTGACTTAGTAATGTGGTTCATTCCCATCATGGCATTAGAAACCCAAAAGATTTGGAGAAATTAAAATGGGAGAGAAGCATACCAGCAAGAAACTAAACCACCAGAGGATCCCCATATCTTAAAAACATTACTGGAAAATGTAAGCTAGAGTATGTACTTAAGGTGCTACAGATACAAAAAAAAAAGCACAAATCGTATTATTATTTATTTATTTTATTTTATAAAATAAATAAATAAATAAATAAATGAATGTACTTAAGGTTGCTACAGATACAAAAAAAAGCACAAATCTTATTATTATTTATTTATTTTATTTTATAAAATAAATAAATAAATAAATAAATGCACTTAAGGTTGCTACAGATACAAAAAAAAGTACAAATCTTTTTTCGCTAATGTTAGGAATCTAAGGAATAATGTCCAAACAATGAACTGAGATCACCAATAATAATAATAAAATCATTCAAACAACAAGTGAAATGCTTGATATATGTAAATAAGATAAAAGAGCAGGAGGTAGAAACTTTAGAAAAGGGAAGGAGCAAATTCCATAGAAATAAATGGAATCTGTGGGAACAATACATAGGTTCATGGGTTCATAGGTGTGTACTAAGCTAATGGCCCTGGAGCCTTTACAAGCCTGGCCCATAGGATTACCCTGGCATCATGTCACCTGTCCTTAGTTCCTAGTGCCTCTGTCGAGTAGAGCCACTGGAGTGATCACTGGGGTGAACTTTCTATTTCCCATCCACTCATCGAGATTTCTCTTAAAGAGGGCCAGTGAGGTGCTCTGCTTGACATGTATAGGAAGCCTATTCCATAGCATGGGCAGTCTATGGGTTATGAACCTGTCCCTCCAGCATGTTCTGTTGATTGTGGTAATGAGGTTGAGGTCTCTGGAGTGTGTGGTGAGGAGGGATTGGGATTTATTTAGATGTAGCATTTCTAACTGGGCTGGGTCAGACATGGCTTTGTAAGTCAAGCAGAGATCGCCTCTAAGTAGGCGATATGAGACAGAGAATAGTTGGAGTTTTTTGAGTCTGTCCCTATAGGACAGGTGTTTAAGGCCTATGATCCTTTTTGTGAGGTACTTTTGTGGCCTCTCCAGTTGTTGCAGGTGTCTAGTGAGATACATGTCAAATGGGGCATCGTACTCGATGATTGGCCTAATGAGGGAAAAGCAAAGGGAGACAATGACCTCTTTCTTCCTGGATCCAAAACCCTTAGTAATGAGATGTGCCACATAGAAGGACTTTCTGACCACAGTGGCAATGGGGTGGTCAAAAGAGAGGTTGCTGTCAACCTGTGCTCCCAGATCTCTTATAACGCCTTATGTGTTCAGCGGACTTCCATCAATGTGGTAATTCAAGGGAACTGAGTTTTTCCGAAGGGGGATGATGACACATTTTTTGGCATTGAGCTTAAGGCCATGGTTCTGACACCAGTCATTGGTCTCATTGAGACCTTTCTCTAGGATGTCAACATCACTTGGGGAGTTAATAATAGCTCCCAGCTTGCAATTGTCTGTGAACTTTGTCAGCCAGAGTCCCTTCGTGTTGGCCTGGACTTTACAGAAATAGATATCAAACAGGAGAGGACACAGGACTGAACCCTGTGAGACTCCACTCATGACTGGTCATCAATCTGACTTGGGGTCAGCTACTTTCACACTGTAGGTTTTATCTGTGAGCCAGTTTGCAACCCACCTAGTGATATAAGGGTTTATGTCTAGCTTAGTAAGTTTTTCAATGATTCCTGAGTGGGGAATGGTATTAAAGGCATTGGCCAGATCAAGGTAGGCTATATGAACCACCTTACCTTCATCCACAGTTCTGTTGACTGACTCAAAGAAGTCAACCAAGTTGAGCAGGCATGATCTACCCTTCAAAAAACCAAACTGTGTAGGATCCAGAGTTTGGAAATTCCCTACATCCTTGTTTATTAGGTCCATTATGATACAGTCCATAGCTTTGCATATCAGACACGTCAGACTAATGGGGCAATAGTTCCCAGGGTCTGTAGTTGCTCCTCCTTTGGTGAGGGATGACTGTAGCAGTGCACCATTCAGTAGGGACAAAGCCTCAGGTGAGGCTGTGATTGAACAGGGCAAACAGGTGTGGTGCCAGTTCACTCTGTAGTTCATATAGAACACAGCCAGGGACACTGTCAGGTCTCATAGAAGCTGTATTCTTGGCCTTGGACAGTGCTGTTTTAACCTGTGCAGCAGTAATACTGGGTGTCTGACAATCTACTGGTATTGTGATCAGTTCTTTTGGTGGGGGAGAGGGGTAATGTTAGCACTGAATCTGTCCGCCAGTATATTGGCAATATCTATTGACACGGTATAGGAGGTACCATTGTGCAGTAGCTCAGAGCAAATCTGGGTATTGCCATGAAGATTCTTTACATAACTATAGAAGGCCTTGTGGTTGTCTGTACTATCTGCTGCAATGTTGTTTTCATAGCTAACTGTAGAGGATTTGATGAGGGATCTCAACCTTTTGTTGAGGCTGATAAGGGAGATTTTCCATTCTTGGGACTTCACCTTATTCCACATCAGTTTCCTCCTTCTGTTGTAGAGTTTGTTTATGCTGGCATATGTATATATACAGCATAATGTTCAGAAGGTGGATGGAGGCTTAGGGGAAGGCAGGAATTGGACAATTCATGCAGTGTTGGAGGGAGTAATAATTGTTAAGAAAACATTTCTGTCAGGAAGCTGGCATAGAGGATTAAGGTTGTGAACTGTAGTTCCTATGATGCAAAGTTTGATTCCCTCACCCCTCATTTATCTACTGTTTGACCTTGAACAAGTCAGTTAATAAGGCATTGCTCCAATGCTCCCTGGTCATACTTGAAAAAAACCTGTATATAGGTCCATAGGTATATAGTAGGCTAATGATGACCAGGGCCTTTATAAGTCTAACCAAGCACCACAACCCAGTTGTGTCCCTATGTATCATGGGTGTTTATTAGGAGGGGGAATGTTAGGTAGAACATTTCTAGAGGTTATGTGGGGGGCTTTACTGTCTGCCTCTGTAGGAGACATCAGGGCCAAACCTGGGGTGAATTTCTGATTTCTCATCCTTTGGTCATGGTTATGTTTAAATAGGGTGTAATGTTATCAGGTAATTTCATCTGTGCCAGGGAGAATAGGGCAGTACATGTGTACATATGGCAGCATAGTTGGCTGGAGTATTATAAAGAAGTTTATAGTATTTGACTATCACACTGATTTGTACAGATGCTTGAGTTAATATATATATATATTTGTTAAGTTACTTAGTTACTTGTGTTAAGAATGCATCAACAGTAGGTCCTGCTGGACAGAAAGAATGTATGCCTGTATATTAAGTTGTATTGCTGTAACTGATCAAATGTGTATGTTTATTAGAGAACCTTGGAAGGGTTGAAATTTTGAAACTGTGTTATAGTTTCAGATGCTGCCACAGATTTTAGCAAAGCTCTGTGTGCGTATTGTACCAGAGTCAGGTGACAAGAGGTGATAGCATCCTCTAACCAGCATCTGTTTTCTTTGGAACCCTTGCAGCAGCACTTTAAAATTTGACATTAAAGATTTCTGACATGATATATATCTCCCACATCCACACAGACAAACAAGACATAATCTGGCTTTTTCTGTGGTAAGATGCTCAGCACACATCAGCTTGCCTTGCTTTAGTAATTAGTCAGGGAACAGTAATTATTTAGTTAGTCAGATACATTTAGTGAGAATAGTTTAGTTTTGTTTTCTGCATCTGTGAGAAACTATAGAACTGTATTATTTTTATATCTCTGTGGATGAAACTCTGTTGTTTATTTTAATCAGCATTTTCTTGTTTTCTGTTTTATTATTTATCATTAAATATTTTAATACATTTCATAGTGGCTGGTCCTTTAGAGAATACTTTTAACATCTTGAGAGTACTTATGCTTGTTTTAGTGACACTGTGGCTGCTCTTGAAAGCCTTGCTGCTTTGGTCATACTCTATCATTTGTATTAGTATTAATACTGCACAATATAATTGGGTCCCTTTGTTAGAGCCTTAGGGTAGCTGACTGATGGCAGGGTGATTACCTCAGAATCTGGTCAGAAAGGGCGATAGCTAGTAAATCTGTGCCGGCTTTTCCAAGGTGTGTATGTGTGTGTAAAACTCAAATATCAAAGTGTATGTGTCAGCTACAGGGAACAGGGACACAGAGCTCCAAAGTGGTCAGTGTGGAGTCGTGTGTGGGTCTGGAGAGAGACGAAAAGTCCAGTCCCAGGTCTGCAGCATGTTTTTTGTGTGGTCTTAAGGGAAATTTTGCTTGGTGCAGGGATCTGCATCTGAAAATACTGTGTGAATCCATCTTTGCTTTTAGTGACCATCCCTCATTGTAGTCAGTAGTGAGGATTGAGTCTCCTTGGTTGCTGGCCAAGAATAGGGGCCCATCACATAGGGTTAGGGCTGGACTCTGTTTATATCGATGGGTAACTTTTTCTAGAGCATGGGGATCCTCTAAGACACATATTTCTCTTGCCAACATATCTTATTTATGTCACAAGCAAAATTTGAATCCTTGGATTTAGTGGTTTTGATGATGTTTATTTTGTGGATGTGCAAAAGCTTCATTAAAGCTGGTTCCAAGGTTGCCTTGCACGCCAGGCATATATAGCCTTTCAGTAACCTGTAGGAGATTATAGAGATAGGGGGTTAAGGTGGTCCATATATCCAATGGAACATCCTGGTTAACAAATGGGTATTATTAAAACACATATGCATATTGCATGAAAATAATTAAAATACCACTATGGCTTGTTTTCTTTTCTATTGATATATATGTAACTATGTTAGTGTGTAAATTGCGATTTGTTGTTTGTGACTAAGTCCAGCTGGCCCACTTCCTTCCCAAATACCACATTCAGAAAAATCCTGCCACAATGAACTAGCAGTTTCCCATCATTTATCCTGCTTGCTTGATTAATATGGGCATCTTGAGCCAATGTAGCAATTGTCTCATGTATACTGACAAGCATTTACTCCTAAAGCAAACTAACACCCTATGTGAGAGATGCAAATACACTGTCAAACTGGACTCAGTTCTCTCACATAAAAACAAACTACACATCAAACAGGTTGTCAGCACATACACTTCACCTCTAATATAAACCTCACCTCTCACACAAAATAAGGTCATGACAAATAAACCTATATACGTGGAGGTACTTACTAAAAGCCTACCAAATAATAGACACCCCCCAAATGCACACCACCCACACTCAGCAAAAAGAAAACACTACACATATCAACATGGGTCTACTTCTAAATTTCAAAGTTTCAAAACTTTGAACTTCTTATGGTCGAGACCATAATATCAAAGTTTTGAAACTTTGAAATGTAAATTAAAAAATAAAAACAAATCTTTTTTTTTTTTTACATTTTTGCAGGAGGGCAAGCCCCCCCTGCACCCCTCACACCCACTGCTAATTAAATATACCAACTCCGAGATCGCAATACAGTGAGGAAAAGGGTAAATATACTGTTCTACACTATATGGCAATCTCCATTTAAATGGATCAAAGTTTCAAAACTTTGATCGTATAGTCTTGACCATAAGAAATTCAGTTTTGAAACTTTGAAATTTCAAAGTAGACCCATAAACACACACTACCATGTCTCAAAAAATAAGCCCCTAAGGCAAAATGCATCAAATGTCTTGGTCATAGGTGACTCCATAGTGAGACACATAGATGTCCCCCTCACCAGACTGGACAAGGGAAATGTTACAGTCAGCTGCCTATCAGGTGCAAGGACCCAACAAATCACACATGCACTCAAGTCACTCAACAGCAAATACCATTATGACTCTGTAACAGCACATGTTGGAGTGAATGACTTCAGATGTACCTCTCTGGATTATATGAAGAGGGACATGATGGAACTCTCTGATTATGTGCCACAGACAGCTATGTCCCTTCCCCTAAGCAGTATCCTACCCTCACCCAGGATGATGCCACAATATAAACAAAAAATGATTGACTTCAACAATTGGTTCAGCTTCTGGTGTCAGTCCACGGGGATCCAAAATCTGTCAGCTTGGGAGGGATGGTCTGTGCCTGCACCCCCCCAGGCTTTCAGATACTGGCAAAGGCCCTTGCCTCCCTCATGGTGCCTTTTATTAGGCAATGTCAAAACAACAAATTTTCCAATATAACAAAATCTAATTAAAACAAACTCAGGGTCATGCTGCTTAATGCTAGGATTTTAAATACAAAACTGCACTCCCTGGAAGCACTCCTCACCTTAGAGGATGCTGATGTCTGTGCAGTTACCAAGACATGGTTCAAGGCTGCAGAGAGCACCCCAGCAGTGCAAGGCTACAATGCTGTTAACATGTTCAGACCTCAAAATGAGCAAAAATGAACCAAAGGTGGAGCTGTAGCCATCTTCATTAAAACCAAATACACTTTGAAACTGGTCAAACAGCATGACTCTCTCAAACTACACATGTCCAATTAACTATTGGGAAAGTACCATACCTCATCACTGGTAGCTATAGATCTCTCACCATGAACCTGGATAAGCACACCACCTACCTCGGTGTACTGGGATCCCTTGCCATATAGCCCAACACCTTAGTCATGGGAGATTTCAGCTATCCTTCCATAGACTGGGGGACATACACAAGCAAAAACATGCTTGTCCAGAGGTTCCTGGAATTTGTTAATGCAAATACTCTGGAACAGATAGTCTGCACCTCCATTAGGGGCTCTAATGTTTTGGACATAGTACTCACCAACACAGGAGGAGTCACTGTAATTCCCCATATGTGATGCCCTCCCTGGTTAGGTCAGACCAAAAATCAGTCTTGTTTGAAGTAACTACTGGAACTGACACCCTCACAGAAACAAAGATTATAAAAAAAGCTTTACCAAAATTAACTACAGCCTACTAAGCAATGGTATAAAAAGCTTCTTACCACCCACAATCACAGACATCAATGATCAATATGCAGAAGTGTACGCAAATCCCCTGTACATACACTTAGGCAACTGCATAAACTCTGCTGTACATAACTGGATCAAAACCAGGTCTTCCCGTAAAAACAAGTCACCATGGTGGACTTCAAATATACTCTTGACGAGTGGATGGGGGATCGCAAGTTTACCCCCGGGATCTCTTCTATGTCCTTGCTAGACAAAGGCACAGTAAACTAACTTTAAAAGGGCTATCTTCTGTGACCTTAACTAATCTAAAAGGGAGGCGAAAGCCAAACACACTCTGGCTAGGCTTATAAATGCCCTAGGGCAGATAGCCTAGTATCAACCTATGAGCCTATGAACCTATAAGAAGAGGAAGAAACTGTTGTCCAAAAGCAAGAGAGATATCACTCTACAGAAGAAGAGTTCCCTCAGAAGCCTAAACATGAAAATCAGAAATGTTGTAAAGTCTTATAAAGCACATTACAGAACTAAAATTGCCTTCCTAGCTAAAGGATAATCATAAGATATTCTTTAAGTACATCCAAAGTCTAAAATGGAATGCCCAGCTATGTGCTAAAATGGTTGTAGATGGGATCACTCATACTACAAAAAAGCAAAGCCAGCATTAGAATATTCCGTTAGCCAATGAGGAATTGTCTAGTTTGCTTATGGCAAAGTGCCAGTTTTCATATAGAAGAGGGTGAACATTAGGCTCTCATTTTAACCACTATAAATGGGGTAATAGGAACCAAGATACAGGACAACAATGTAAGTTGACTGGTGAAAAAGTTTTTGGATCATTTCTATGTGGGCACTGTTCATCATGTAAACATATGTAAAAGCAAAACAGTTTTCCTGTAAGAATACTAGCAGAGTTTATGACACTAGATTGTTTGCGAATTGTGAATTGGATTGGTTGGTGTACTTAGTGACATGTTTATGTGCTGCCTTTTATGTTGGGCAGACCTTGAGATTAATGCATGTTCGTATTTCTGTATACCTTAGTGATATTCGTAACAAATGGATTTCAAATGCCCTGTACAAACACACACTCAAATTCAATAATGCCAAGTTTGGAGGGACAGGAAAAATAAATTGGGAGTGGCATGCTATATTAAATAAGAAGAAGAGGGGTTGGATCATTAAACTTGGGGGTTTGTTTTCTCCAGGGCTTAATAACCACCTGTAATATATGTGTATGACTACAGTTCTAACAATTGAGATTGCTGTTGCTTTAAATGCTAATGCCTCGCGGTGTAATGATGATTAATCATGGTATAAGTATTGGTGATTTATTCTTATGTAGTCATCACTGAAGAAGGCAAGGTTGCCGAAACCGGTCTGAATTTGATGGTGTTGCCACAATAAAAGAAGACTGGATATGCTTACATGGTGCTGGGTTTGCTTTTTTGACTAATACTCCAGAATGTTGGGCCTGTGCATCAGCCTTACTTGCGGGGGGGTGCTTTTGGATGTAATCACTCATACTACACTAACTACTGCACTTTCTCTAATACCTGCTGGAAAGCACTAGGAAGCCTTAAACTCATACAAACACTGAACTCTCCTTGTTAACAAGGAGAAATTAATAGTAGGCACTAAACAGCCTATAATTGCAAAGTACCTTGCTAAGGAAACAGCTCCTATACTTTACAAAGAAAAAAAAAAAAAAGCACCAAACCAGGCATGTCCAAGGGTCAGCTTCCGGTGATTTCTCCTGTCCACCTGGTGAATCTGGGCATACTGGGGCAATGCAGCAATTGCCTCATGTACACAGACAACCCTCTCCTCCTACCACCCAACACTACAACCTGTGAGAGATGCACTTACATAGCCAAAATGGAAGCAAAGCTCTCTCCACCCAAGATTGTGCTAAACAGTCAAGAGGAGAAGGTTAACACCCACACTACACCTCAAGCAACACATAGCCCTTCTAAACCTGCACCACCAACACCCACATGTAGCAACACTAAATCCACATATGCAGAGGCCCTTAATTGTAACCTGCCCAAGCAACAAAGACCTCTGAAGCTGAAACGCAAACAAACACCAATCACAACCAATGTGTCACATAGTTCATAACACCAGTGTGCCACCCAGCAACAGCCCCTAAGGCAAGACAATGTACCTAACACTTTAGTCATAGGTGACTCTATAGTCTGGCACACTGATGTCCCTCTCACCAGGTTGAATAAGGAGAAAATTACAGTCAGCTGCCTGTCGGGTGCCAGGATCTGCCACATAACGCATGCACTCAAGTCACTCCACAACAAGTACAAATATGACTCTGTCATTGTCCATGTCGGAGTGAATGACTTGAGACGTACCTCCCTGGACTACATGAAAAGAGACATGGAAGAGCTCTCGGATCATGTGGCCCAGGCAGGTATGACCCTAGCCCTGAGTAGCATCCTGCCTTCACCCAGAATGATACCACTATATAAGGATAAAATGATTGACTTCAACAATTGGCTAAGCTTATGGTGTCATTCAAAGGGGAACCAGTATCTGTCTGCCTGGGATGACATGATTGACAGACCACGATGCTTTGCCAGAGATGGTCTGCACCTGTCGCCCCTGGGATTCAGGTTACTGGCTAAGGCTCTTGCCACCCCTATAGTGCCTTTTTTAGGCAAACTTAAAAGGACAAAACCACCACCGTAACAGGTACAAGCATGCAAAATCTGAAGGTAATGCTACTCAATGCTAGAAGTCTAAACCTCAAAATGCACTCTCTCGAGGCACTCCTCAAAATGGAGAACATCGATATCTGTGCAGTAACTGAGACCTGGTTCAAAGCTCCAGAGAGCACACCTGCAATACCAGGCTACAACTCTTACCACACTTTTCGGCCACCAAACCAGGACCGAAACACTAAAGGTGGAGGAGTGTCAATATTCACAAAGGATATTCACACCACCAGGCTAGTTGTCCAACACAATGTGTCTGAAATTCTCCAAGTGCAACTAACACTAGGTAAGACTGCAATCCAAATTGTAGCTTGCTACAGATCCCTCACCATACCCCAAGATTCTCACTACACCTTTCTAAACATACTGGAAAATATTAAGATAGAACCAAACACCCTAATACTGGGTGATTTTAACTACCCTGCCATTAACTGGGAAAACTACTCATGTCCCAACACCTTTGCATAGCGGTTCTTGGAATTCATAAATTCCAATGCCCTGGATCAACTAATCCATAGTCCCACCAGGGGCTCCAATATCCTAGACCTGGTCATTACCAACATGGGAAATCAATGCTCCATACCTATGGTCACCCCCTCATTAGTCAGGTCTGACCATAAGCTAATCACCCTTAACATCCACATCCCACCCCCACCCGCCAGTAAAGAAACCACCATAAAAAACTTCTCCAAAGCCAACTTCATGCTACTCAAGTCAGAAGTGACAAACTTCATGACGCCCATGCAGACGGGAACTGAAAGTTCAACTGCTGAATCCTACACTAAGGCACTGTACGAGCACATCCACTCATGCATGAATCGTGCCATCCCAAATAGAACCAAAATGCTCTCATCCAAAAAAAAGGAAGCCAATCTGGTGGTCCCCTGCCATAAACAAACTTTACAACAAAAGGAAGAAACTTTTGTAGAAAAGAGGAAAAGCCCAGGATGCAAAAAACTCCCTTACTAGCCTCAGGAAGAAACTGAGATGCCTCATAAAATCCTCCAAAGCTAGTTATGAAAATAAAATTGCCAAAGATTCCAAAGACAACCACAAAGCATTCTATAACTATGTCAAGAATCTAAATGGCAATGCTCAGATCTGCTCTGAGCTAAAACAGAATGGCATTAAATATACTGATCCAAAGGATATTGCCAATATCCTGGCAGATCGATTCAGTGCCAACTTCACCCCCCTCTCACCCCCAAAATGGCCCATCTCAATACCGGAAGATTGCCAAATTCCAGTAATAACGGCCACACAGGCACAAAACGCACTCTCTAAAGCCAAGAATACAGCATCCATGGGACCAGATGACATCCCGGGCTGTGTACTACATGAACTACAATATGAAATGGCACCTCACCTAAGTGTCATGTTTAATCATAGCCTCACCTCAGGTTTCATGCCCACTGAGTGGCTCAGAGCTACAGTTATCCCAATCCACAAGGGAGGATCCACCTTGGATCCCGGAAACTACCGTCCCATCAGTCTGACAAGCCTTATCTGCAAGGCCATGGAGCGTATTATCATGGAACTTATAAACAAAGACATTGGCAACCTTCAAACACTGGACCCCACCCAGTTTGGGTTTGTGAAGGGCCGATCTTGTCTCCTGAACCTGATTGACTTCTTTGAATCAGTCTCCAGAGCCATGGACAAGGGTAAGGTGGTCCACACAGCCTATCTAGACCTTGCCAAGGCCTTTGACACCATCCCCACTCTGGAATCATAGATAAACTTACTAAGTTGGGCATTAATCCCTATGTCACCCAATGGGTTGCTAAATGGCTTACTGATAGAACCCACACTGTAAAAGTAGCCGACTCCAAATCCAGCTCCAGACAAGTGACAAGTGGAGTACTTCAGGGTTCAGTCCTGGGGCGCTCTTGTTTGGCATCTACTTCTCTGAAGTACAGGTCAACACTAAGGGACTCTGGCTAACAAAGCTTGCAGATGACTGCAAACTGGGAGCCATTATTGAATCCCCAAATGATGTGGATACTCTACAAAAGGGCCTTACAGAAACAGATGCTTGGTGCCAGAGCCATGGGCTCAAGCTCAATGCCAAGAAATGTATTGTTATACATGTATCCATGAATTATCATATAGGTGGCAGTACACTAAACACAGAAAGTGTGATAAGAGACTTAGGGACACAGGTGGACAGTGGTCTCACCTTCGATAACCACATCGCCACAACAGTCAGGAAATCCTTCTATGTGGCACACCTCATCACGAAGGGCTTTTCATCCAGAAAAAAGGAGGTCATTGTCCCACTGTACTCATCCCTCATTAGACCCATTATAGAATACAACGCCCCATTTGGTATGTACCTCTCAAGACATCTGCAACAACTGGAAAGGCCTCAGAAATACCTCACTAAAAGAATCACAGGCCTAAAGCAGATGCCCTACGCTGACCGCCTTAAAAAACTCCAGCTATACTCTGTCGCATATCGTCTACTCAGAGGCGATCTCTGCTTAACATGCAAGGCCATGTCAAACCCAGAGCTGTTGGACACGCTACACTTAAAGAAATCCCAATCCCTCAGAGCTACATGCTCCAGGGATCTAAACCTTGTCATCACAATAAACAAAACATGCTGGAGGGATAGGTTCCTGACCCAGAGACTCCCCAGACTCTGGAATAGATTGCCCATACATGTCAAGCAGAGTGCCTCTTTGGACCTCTTCAAGAGGAACCTTGACGATTGGATGGGAGAAAGGAAATTCACCCCAGGGATCACGTCAGTCACCCTGCTAGACAGGGGTCCAGGAAAGTAAATAATGTGGGAAGAAATAGCCAGGGAATTGTTATGGCTAGGCTTGTATAGGCCCTAGGGCTGATAGCCTAGTACCAACCTATGAACCTATAAGATATCACCAACCCTCTAGATGATAGATTCAGTGCAAATTTCACCCCTATCCCCACCTACCATATCCAAAAGCACACCTGAAAGCAGCCCTCTGCTTAGTATCTCTGGAGAATAGCTCATCTCTGCACTTGCCAAGGCCAAAAACTCAGCCTCAGTGGGACCAGATTATAACCCAGGTTGTTTAGTAAACAATCTAAAACAAGACCTAGTGGACCCACTTGGCATTGTCTTTAATCATAGCTTGAGAATTGGCTATATTCCTGCAGACTGGAGAACAGCAACAGTAATCCACCTGTGCAAAGGGGAACCATCAACTAACCCTGTGAACTACAGACCCATAAATCTAACCAGCCTTATCTGCAAGGCCATGAAAAGAATTATCATAGACCTTATCATCAAGGACACAGGCAACCTCCAAGCATTGGACCCAACCCAGTTTGTTAAGGGTAGATCATGCTTATTACACCTGGTCTACTTCTTTGAGAATGTCACCAAAGCCATGGACGAAGGTAAAACAGTGAACACTGCCTATCTCGACTTTGCCAAGACTTTTTACACACTTCCCCATTCTGGCATAATTGAGAAACTCTCCCAGATAGGGATTAACCTTTACGTTACTAGATGGGTAGGCAAATGGTTCACTGATAGAACACACTCGGTCAAAATTGGTAACTCCACCTTCACCAGTAGACCCATCACCAGTAGAGTACAACAGGGGTCTGTGCTGGGCAACAATTCAGTCTATTCATAGATATGCTGCTATTGTTTAAATTTTACTTTGACAATATTACCTTTATATTGTTCCTTGTCTTCCTTGTCTCCTGTTCTGGGATGGGTGTGGGTCAATGCTGTCCTACTTTACTTACAAATTGCTACTTATTAAAATACTACTGTGATATTTTATTAATTTTTCTATGTCTATATGTGCAACTGTTTCCTGCATTGAAAATGAAGCATTGTAGTTTCATTCAGCTACACTGCTGTATAGTTCTGAATGACAATAAAGTTTTCTTTGACTTTACTGTTTGGCATCTATTTTT
The DNA here is from genome assembly GCF_019279795.1 of Protopterus annectens. Taxonomy (NCBI): domain Eukaryota; kingdom Metazoa; phylum Chordata; order Ceratodontiformes; family Protopteridae; genus Protopterus; species Protopterus annectens. The sequence goes on along the minus strand of NC_056729.1, from coordinate 752,422,458 downwards.
CAAAAGTCAAGCCCAAACTAGATGGCCTTTGGCTCATCAGGTTTGCTGATGATTGCAAACTGGGAGCAATCATTTAGTCCTCAACAATGTCAACATATTACAAAAATGGCTAAGACAAATAAATGATCGGTGCCTAAGCTATGGTCTAAAACTATATGCAAAAAAAAATGCATTATTATTCTCTTTGGCAAAACATAATTCCCTACAAATTTCAGTATTGACAGCACTGGCCTGAGTGGTGTGAGACTTGGTAACACAGGCTGATAGCAATCTGAACTTTGACCTCCAAGTTTCTACAGTGGTAAGGAAAGCCTTCTATGTATCTTAACTCATAAGCAAGGGTATAGCATCCAGGTAATGAGATGTTATAACTCCACTGTATTCAACCCTCATCAGATCACTAATAGAGTATAATGCATCATTTTGCATGTACCTCACCAGACACCTACAGCAGCTGTAGAGACCTCAGAGGTTTCTCACTAAGAAAATACATGGACTCCAAACCATAACCTACATGGACAGGCTGAAAGCCCTGTCACTTTACTCTGTATCTTACAGGCTGCTGAGAGGTGATTTGTGCCTGACTTATAGAGCAATCTCCAACCCTGCCCTAATGGAACTACTGCACATCCACAAATCAAATGGCACAAGAGCCACTCACTCTAGGGATCTCATCCTAGCTTGTGACATAAACAGAACATGTTGGAGAGACAGATATGTCACCCAGAGACTGATGCTTTTCCGGAATAGACTTCCTTTTCATGAAAAACGGAGTTCCTCACTGACCCTATTCAAATGCCACCTAGATAATTGAATGGGAGACCGCAAATTCACTCCTGGGGTGGCACCCATGTCCCTCATGGACAGGGGTAGCCATTGTTGATCACAGATCCTCTCTGTTCATAAATTCATTCTGCAAACTACCCAAAAAGAACAAACGGGGATACTTGGGATTAACATGGCTAGGCTTGTAATGGCTTTAGGGCTGCTAGCCTAGTATCCTCCTTTGAATCTATGAACCTATGATTTAATAAACATGTTTAAAAAAGGGATAGAGCCAATATAATGATAGACAAGTTTCATGGTAATCTTACCACAACCACCCACATTGTTGCCCACACTATTTCTGAAAATTGAATTTCCCCTGAAAACACCTCAGTACAAGTCCTAGAATCCTGGTCAAAGACTAAAAATAATACTTCCATGGCACTGGTTAACATATCAGGCAGCATTCTTATATGTGCAAAGTAAACAGTATATCAGCCTTTATTAAAACTTTTTAACCTCAGTTTGTCTCTGATGCCTGAAGATTTGGACATATCAGTGATCCCTTGTTCTGAGTAAGCAAGTCTACCGTGTGAGGTGTTAATGATAAGGGAAGATGTATGGTGCACAAGGAACAAGCCTGAGCTTTGTAGACTTGCTGTATGGCTATCCTGGCAGATACTTACCATTTCTGAATACTACTGCAACAGTTATCTATTCAAACATCTACTGTTATGGCAGGTTGCCTATACAACTGTATTTCCTTGCTGAAGTATTTCTTTAACAGTGGGATGAATGGGTGATGATACCCAGCTTGCAGTTATCAACAAATTTTTCATAGGTCAGGGTTGGTGGTATAGGGGTCAGCAAAGTCTGTAGCAAAAAGTTGAGGTATCAGTATTGAGCCCTATGGTACTCCACTAGTTACATTCTTATTTTCCGAAGTGCTCCACCTTTGCTGAGTGAACTCTATCCTTCAGCCAGTTTATAATACCAGCTTTTCCTGGCACATCATGCAGGAGATCTATTTATATTGGTTATTAAGAAAATAAGGTCAGTTGATAGTTTCAGTTGAGGGGTAATATGATGCACTCAAGTGAACAAATGTGCATGTCTGAATCACACACTACACAACATATTGTTTCACCACTGAGCTACATGCATACACATGCAGTAGGCATAGGTTTACAGGTCATATGTTTTGCAGTCATTATGAAGTTCATGGCTCATGTCAACACATGTAGGTACTGCATCATGCATAGGCAGTGATTCAAACAGACAGCAGTGCTATCTGAATTCATTGGCATAAGATCTGTGTTATCTGCCTTTCCTTGTACAATATAACTTGCTGGCACTATCTGCAAAATACCACTAAAACATACACCTACAATGCAGAGGAATGTTTGTAAAACTTCTATACATGTGGAACTTCACTGAGTTAAGAAAGTAATCCTGCCATATGCTTGTGGTATGTGTAGGGGCATCAGTAAAACATCCCAAGGAGGGAAGGCTGTGCAAAACACTAAATGCAGCCATTAACCAAATGCATTAAAAGGAGCAGGATGGTGAGAGAAGGAGAGAGTCATGGGTACAACACCTAAAGGAGAGAAGGCTGTGCAGGGAACTAACTTCAACCATTAATTGGGTGGATTAAATGTGGTGGGATGGAGAGAAGGCAAGAGGTATGGTTACAGCACATAAAGAATGGGATGCTGTGCAGGGCACTAACTGCAGCTATTAGCCAGGTTCATTAAAGAGAATGGCTGTAGCCAGACTCTTATGCTTCCACGTTGTAGCATATACACCCTTGACGGACATGTTTTGCATTCAGTTGTACAGGTACTGGTGTTGTCACCAGAGGGGGTGACAAAGTTTTGAAATGTTCACCAGGTAAGAGATGAGGCAGACCCATAGCTAGATCACGTGGTGCCCTACCCTGGGCAGTTCCTGAGACTGGCACCCCCTTAACATAAAAATGAGTACCCAAAAATGTAATCAAATAAATAAAATAACTTGCATGGCTACTAAATATAAGCTCAAAGGCAGTTTAGTTTTGGCATTAATTTAAGAAGCTGCAATATCACTAGTAGCATTCTTAAATGAATGCCAGTTCACTTGAACTTCACTAGCTGGGAAAGCAGCCTATCATACCTGAGAGTGAGAGCAACACAGATGTGGCAGATGGGCCGATCATGCCTCCTAACAGCTTGTAGTTAAGAAAGCCACCCCTTCACCCTATTCTAGTTATGGCCCTCAAATCTAGTGCTATTGCCGAGTCTTCTCACCTATTGCATGCACCTTCCGGGCAAAGATGCTGCAGGAAGCATTAGCAGAGCCAGATTTAGCATGAAGAGGTTCAGGATATGAATGCTGTGTTCATTTATAACTGGTGTCTCTTCCAGGTGCTGTGAAAAGTTACTGATATGAAGCTCTGGGCAAAGAAGAAACCATGATCCCTTGTGACAGACAAGTCCACCACAGGAAATGAGCCACCAGTTTAGTAGAGGGTCTCTAATATGAAGTTGTTTTGTATTGCTCATCAGCTGGGGGAGCAGCCCATCATACCTGGGGACAGCAAGGATGTGGGGATGGGCTGGCATTACACACCCCATGAGTCTGTAGGGGAAATACTAGATTAGAAATGTCCATTACAGTACACTATAGCATACACCACAACACGACTAAAGTGAGGAAATGACCATGGCCCATTTGCATATCTGTCATTCCTGCAACCTCTTGCCTGCAAATGTGGCAACCTGCATGACAAGATATGTCTGTCATCTTATTCTTTAGTGGTATTTTTGTGTGTAACAGTATTCAAGCCACAGTGTGCTATGAAGGCATATACCTGCAGACTAACAACAGAATCACGTCTGCTCTGTTTTTGCAGGTTCAAATAGTGGAGGATCCATCACATACCTCTCAAAAATCTGGACAAAGCAAAAATAATGGACTGATTAAGGCCAAAAACAGTTACACATTTTAAATATTGCTCATATAAACTTAGAAGTTGCTATAATAAAAGTTTTGTTTTACCATGCATTTTCTGAAGGATACGAAGTATGAAACTTAAATGACTGTCATTATTTAGTGAATTCAGTTGTCACTATTTGCCAGAAAACCAAAACATTTAGGAAGAGCATACCAAAAATATGAGGCAAAATTCTGGATATTCTGCAAAAATCTGGACAATTAAGAGCTATGGTCCGGCACAACAAGAGAATATAGGGGATATATCAGCAGTGCATCTCTGGATGAAGATAATTTCATCATGCTTGTGGTATGATCTGATAACTCATTATTAACATTTGCAACATTATATAAGAAGGGGTGATTCACGTCCACCATTAAGTAGGCCCCTGTAGAGGTACTGGCTAAGCACATGGTCTCTGTAGTGCATGACATACACTATGCACATGAAAATCCCATAAAGGCTACACCTGTGTCCCCCATCCACACAGTATCTGAAATGCACTCCCTCTGAGATGCATATATTCATTACAGGGAAGAGACATGGGGCTGCAGCATTGTCATGACTCCAGAATTGTCCCTAATGTGGATGCAGTATTCAAAATTAACAAGATGATTTGTAGGCACAAAATACTGATACCCCCCAGCTTTAAAGAAATTGCAATATGCTCTTTGGTTTCTGGGAGATTTTGCAGCAACTGCACAGTGACTTGGAGCATAGGGACAGGGACCACAAAATGCTGCTGAGGTCACTGGAGGTAAATGTTACCTCCAATGGTTGATAAGTGACCATATTTCAACTGCTATCCAGTCTGTCATTGCAGACAGTTCTTGGCCATGAAATGACTCAGATGTGAGGTGGTATTCACAGACCATCCCAAGAGAGAGACTACATAGAGCATTGCTGAGATGACATCAGTATCACCTGCAGGCACAAAACCTGCCATCCCAGTTATGAGCCTCATAAAGGTTTTTTGTGGCACCATTTATTTGGCTTAACATCAGAAGTGTCTCATCAGGATTCCTGGATTCACATGAGCAGTCCAGTAGTTCTGCACTTTGCTTGCCACAGATCAAATCAAGCCCCAATACTGGAAGCAGTCATTGTGGACACCAGTGATGGTAATGTTGTGGTAGCATGACCCCTACCACTGTAGGATCTCATCCCTGACTCTCCACAACCTCATGTTTGACTCTCATGAGCCTACCCTACATTGTAGTGCTACAGTCATGTGTCACTGTGTCCTCCATATGTGCAAGTCAGGATGGCTGTGCTCTGCTTAGACCCAACCTTTGTGGGCATGGTTATGTCTGATGGAAAAGGTTGCCATCCATGCACTGTCCTGCATAGCCTGGGTGTGATACTGTATGCATCATTGTATTCTGTTCCATACACTGTCCTGAATAGTCTGGGTGTGATACTGCGTGCATCATTATATCCTGTTTTATCTCCATCATGGCCCATAGTCCTGGACCAGATGCCACCTTTTTTCCCAAGCCTTGGCTGTGGTACTGCTCTCCATACATGTCATAAATGCAGGAAAGACCCTAATACTGAGTGGAATCCTTCCCTCTCCAAAAATTATATTTCTAATCGTAAAGAAAAGATGATTGCCTTTAACAACCAGATAAACACCTGGTGTCATTCTAGGGGAATCCATTAAGTGTCAACAAGGGATGAGATGCTTGACAACTGCACTTGCTTTTCCAAGGATGGTTTACACCTCTAATTCCATGACTTTTGCCTAATCTTGAAAGCTTTAGCTGCCCCCATTGTGCTTTTTAAGTAGGATTCAGCTGATTTCGACCATATGAAGGTGGCTCTACTTAATTTAAAAAGTCTAAACAAGAAACTGCCAGACCTTGAGGCCCTCCTGCATTTGAAGCTCATCCATGTATGTGTTTTTACAGAAACCTGGTTTAAATGCACAGAGAGCACTCCCTCAGTACCTGTGTTTTGTACTTACCACTGGATTAGACTTATTAGAAACTGAGGTGGAGTATTTATATTTGTTATGCCACATTACCTCAAGACAGATACCTACAGACCCACAAGTGGAGCTTATAGAGATTCTAATCACACTAAATAGGAACAGTTACTGGATCACTGTGTGCCATAGGACCCCCCCCATGTCTTCAGAAAATCATACATTTCTAAATATTCTTGATGAACTCCCCTTCAGCAGGAGTACTGTCATACTAGGTTATTTTAATGACGCAGTGATAAACTGGGGGAAATGCCACCAATGCAAGCTATGCAAAAAATAAATTCCTAAATTTTTATAAACAAAGAATCCCTTGTCAAGATTGCTAAGGAATAAGAAAAATATACAAACTGCAGCCAAAAGTTGGTCCTAGGTAAAGAACACAAAACCAAGAAAATGGAGAGGCTCAACTAACACGACCAAATCCAGTTTAAGAACACACAAAAAGTTTAATAAAAAAATAAAACAGATAAGCACTTTCAAGCATTAAGCTCTTCTTCATATCTAAAATCACAAGCTATAAGGCAGCACTTTAAACAGATACACAAATTCCATTAAATAAAAGCAATCTAATCAGAAAATGCGAGGAATATATCAATGAAATAGCTGATGTGAATGTAATGCAGGTCTTAAAGGTATAGTCCCATTAAGCCAAGGTGTCTTATCTGCTTGCAGCCTCATGATCCACTTCATCTCTGCCAGTTCAGTACTATGAACAATGTTAACTCCCATCTTATTCTTCTTCATCAGCTGTTTCAAAAATGAAAAAGTGTGCCCTGGATTCATAGAAACATGTTTCATAAGCACATTCGTCATGTTCTTAAGCCAGATATCATTCATATGCTTCAAGATTCTTTCTTTAAAATGTCTGTTAGATTTCCCCACATAGAAGTCAGGACATTTACTACAGACTACCAAGTACATCAAATCACTACTTCTGCAATCGGCATACAGCCTGGGACTAAAAGTGAAACCAGTCAAAGGGTGCTGAAAAGTTTTGGCACTCAAAATATGCTTTACATGAATAACAAGGGAAGATCCCAGCCATCTTAGATCTAAGAGGACTGTTGTCATTGTTCAAACTAGGGCCATAGCATAAATGTCTCTTCAGAGGCATGGCATTCTTGAAGCAGAAACTAGGTTTGTTGGCTACTGCTTCCTTAATGCACTCATCCATCTGAAGAATTGAGCAGTTCTTTTGCACAATGTCACACAGCCTACTGATATTACTTGAGAAATCAAAGTCACATGCATATTGTTGTTATTAGTGACATTCCGCCTCACATCATATGATCCTCTGTTCATCTCTCTTGCTGAAAAAAGGGGTCCCATCCATACAGCAAAAGTGCCAACCCCTCATTCATCTGTCTTTACACTTCTCTCTGTTGATACCCACTACTAATAGAATTGCTTTTCAAGTCCTCAGAGGCAGTTTGGAATTTCGCCTCTTCCGTATGTAGCCTGGAAATTCTCAGAAACTAACCTTTAAGGACATTGAGGTATGCATGGGTAGGGTGCATGCTGGACCAATGCAGCAGGCTATTCCTTCAATACTCTTTCCTATACAGTTCAGTATCAAGTCCACCATTCTTGTTAATGGTCAGGTGAATATCCAAGATATCTGTGCTAACCTGAGACTGTGTAGACGTAAACCTGAGAAAGGAGGTGCTATCATTCAAATGTTCAATAAACTCATTCAGTCTTTCCAATGAACCATTCCATAATAGGAAGGCATCATCAACAAAATGAAGTAAGAAAATGCATTTTGCTGCAATATATGATCTTCCTCCCAACTAGCCATAACCAGGTTAGCATAATTGTTCCCAAATGGGGTGCCCACTGCTACCTCAATCTTCTGCAGGAAAAAACATCATCAAACAGAAAAACACTAGTCGCAAGGATAATATCTAGCAAAAACATATCAGAGCAGTCCAATTGTTGCCAAGATCAGTCTTATCTGTGAGATATTCTCTGATCATATCAATACCACCTTCATTGAAGTAAACAATGTACAAACATCCAAAGTTACCATATAGTAACCTTCGATATTACCCATCCACCAACAGACTGTGAAACAGTGCACAAAAAATGCTCAGTGTCTCTATGGATGGAGGGGGCAGTTTCAACCACAGGTCTTATAGCTTTTTCCACAAAAATAGATAGAGGCTTGTTTACCCACCCACGTCTAGACAATATAAGTCACATCGGGGGATCAATTAAACTCTTATGGATCTCGGGCAAACCATGTATTACAGGAACCACATGATCTCTCTTACAAACAAATAGTCATAATGTTCCTGAGTAAGAAGCCCAGACATAAGAAAATCATGAAGAGATGCATGCACATGCTTAATCATTTTGTCTACATCTATTCTGGGCACCAGTAAATAGGTACTTGTATTACTAAGCATACATCTTATAGCTTCAAAGTATGCTGCTCTGTCCATCACAACAATTGCACCACCTTTGTCAGCTGGCTGGATATACAAGTCTGGATTCATCCTCAGTTCTTTTAATGCTTGGTTCTCATCACAAGTCATATTAAAAAAAGGCATGTGAACGTCCATCCATAAACTCTTTAAAAATATCATTCAGATAAATGTTCAATAAAGTGTCTAAACAGGGTGTAGAGTGGGGGCATATGTACTAGGTCTCCTTAAAATATTACTAGTATGTACATCAGTATTGGGAAAAATAGTTCTTAAGATAACTCTCCTGGCAAACATCTTGAGATCAGCTATGACATCACTGATTTCAGATGACTTTGCAGGAATAAAAGACAGCCCCTTATTCAAAACAGAAATCTGGTGCTCAGTTAAGGAAACAGATGAAAAATTAAACACTAGATAACTGCTGCTTACTTCCCCGCGTTCTTTGCTCTGGTGGTGGAATTCCAATCCAGAGATGCCTTCCACCTCCTCCGTCCCCTGCTACATCTTACCCTTGAGAATAATGATTTTTTGTTTGATGATGTTTTTCCTGCAGAAGATAGCGGTAGCAGTGGGCACCCTGTGGTGTAACAGTTATGCTAACCTGGTTATGGCTAGTTGGGAGGAAGATCATATATTGCAGCAAAATGCATTTTCTTACTTCATTCAATACTATAAGCATTTTGTTGATGATGTCTTCCTGTTATGGAATGGTTTATTGGAAAGACTGAATGAGTTTACTAAATATTTGAATTATAGCACCTCCTTTCTCAGGTTTACTTCTACACAGTTGCAGGTTAACAAAGATATTTTCGATGTTCACCTGACCATTAACAAGAATGGTGGACTTGATACTGAAATGTATAGGAAAGAGTATTGAAGGAATAGCCTGCTGCATTGGTCCAGCATGCACCCTACCCATGCATACCTTAATGTCCTTAAAGGTCAGTTTCTAAGAATTTCCAGGCTACATATAGATGAGGCCAAATTCCAAACTGCCTCTGAGGACTTGAAAATCAATTTTATTATTACAGGGTATCGACAGAGAAAAGTGCAAAGACAGATGAATGAGGGGTTGGCACTCAGATGTACTGATGGGACCCCTTTTTTCAGCAGGAGAGATGGACAGAGATCATATGATGTAAGGCAGAATGTCACTAGTAACACCAATATGCATGTGATTTTGACTTTCTCTAGTAACATCAGTAGGGTGTGTGATATTGTTCAAAAGGACTGGTCAGTTCTAAAGATGGATGAGTACAATAGAGGGGCAGTATGGAACAAACCTAATTTCTGCTTCAAGAATGCTATGTCTTTGAAGAGACAGTTAAGCTATGGTCCTAGTCTGGACAATGACAACAGTCTTCTTAGATGTAAGAGAGTTGGGACCTTGCCTTTTTGTTCATCATGTAAAGCATGTAGTCATATTTTGAGTGCCAAAACTTTTCAGCACCCTTTGATTGGTTTCACTTTTAGTGCCAGGCTGTATGTTGATTGTAGAAGTAATGATGTGGTGTATCTGGCAGTCTGTAGTAAATGTCCTGACTTCTATGTGGGGAAAACTAACAGACCTTTTAAAGAAAGAATCATGAAGCATATGAATGATATCCAGCGTGAGAATATGATGAATGTGCTTATGAAACATGTTTGTATGAATCCAGGGCATACTTTTTCATTTTTTTGTTTATAGCTGGTGAAGAAGAATAAGAGGGAAGGTAACATTATTCATAGTACTGAACTGCCAGAAATGAATTGGATTGTGAGGCTGCAAGTGGATAAGACTTCTAGGCTTAATGGAATTGTACCTTTAAGACCTGCATTATGTTCATGTCAGCTATTTCACTGATACATTGCTTGTGTTTTCTGATTGGATAGCTTTTATTGAATAGGAATGTATGTTTCTGTTTAAAGTGCTGCCTTATAGCTTGTGATTTTAGATCTGAAGAAGAACCTAATGCTTGAAAGCGCTTAGCTGTTTTATCTTTTTTATTAAATGTTTTGTGTGTTCTTAAACTGATTTTGGCAATGTTAGTTGAACTGCTCCTTCTTCTTGGTTAAGATTGTTAAGAAACCCAATATGGGACAGATCACACTTGATCTGGTCCTAGCATACTTAGCTTTAGTAAGTACCTTCCATAAGTAGTCCCCATTCACTGGTCAATTCAGATCACAATCTAGTAATTCTATTTAAAATCTACAAAATGTAAAAAGCAAATATCACAGAATTCAAGGACTTTAGATGTACAGTTCTGTAGTTCTGTGATAAAGTCTTTAAAAGTGAGTATAATGGTATTACCCATAATGTTGATACTGCAAAGAGATATCCAGATAAGTTCAACTAATACTTGAACAATTGTATTAATCTGGCAGTCCCAACTAGATCCAAGTGGATGGGGAAGTTTAAAAGTAAACTGTTGTGGTAGTCCACATGTATTAATAAACTATATTACAAAATGCAGAAACTACTGAACAAATAACCCCAAATTAAGGAGAACAGCTAGGTAAAAAATTAAAAAAGGACATCAGAAAAATGAAGGCATCCCATGAACTCAGAGAAGCTACAGAAGCCAAAGGTAACTGCAAATCCTTCTATGGTTACATCATGAAAATAATTAAAAACACTCAGCATTGATTCGAGCTTACAAAATGCGTACATCAAAAGTGCTAAAAACAAAGAAAAATGTGCAACAGTTGTAGAACTTCATCAGAGTAAACAGATTACCTGACGCACAACATATTTATAAATTTAAAAAATGTATCACCCAATCACAATTAAATTTAGGGCTATGAACCAGTGATTGGATTGTGAAGATTTATTTAATTTATTTCATCCTTATGATTTCCCTTTATTTTGCTTTTTTACCTTTGCCATTACTATTTGCATACTTTTCTATAATTTATTCCAGAACTGTGTGTATTTTAACATTACTGTTTTTTTTACCTTTAAGAGATAATAGATTTAATTTAATTAATTTACTTGTTCTACTGTGATTGGATCATACATTTTTAAACATGTGGTGCATCAAGTAAACTATTTACTCTGATGAAATTCTGCAACTGTTGGAATGAAAGCACTCAGGTACTGCTTTAATAAATTCATTTTTAGACGTTGTTTGTCCCGTGGACATTTTCACTGATCAGAGCTTATTCAAAGTAATGCTATCTACTCTGATCCAGTGGATATTGCCAACCTACTGGCAAATAAATTTATTGTCAATTTCACACCAGATATATCTATCCCAAACCAACTTATCCCTGATGCAATCAAGCTGTCAGCCTTCACAAAAGAACAAGTACTGTAGGTAATGCCAAAAATAAAGAACATCTCATCCATATGGGCCTAACAACATATCCAGTTGCTAATTAAAAGCACTAAATATCTACTCCTCAACCTGTTTAACCTAAGCCTAGCAACTGTCTTTGTCTTACAAGTGTGGTGATAGTTCTTGAGTTTTATACGCAAAGCCATGGGAGGTATTATAACTGATCTACTTAACTATGATATCAAAAATCTTATCAGACACGACCTCCCCCAAAAGTTTGGCTTTGTCAAAGGTAGATCTTGTCTGATGAATCTTGTGAACTTCTTTGAAAGGGTTCCTCAGGATGTAGATTGTGGACAAGCTGTCCACGGAGTGTATCCTGACCTCACCAAGGCATTTGATACCACACCACATGCAAATATAATAAAGAAGCAGAGAAAGCTCCAAATTGACCTGCATATGATTAGATGGCTAGACAAATGGCTTAGTCAAAGGACTCATACAGTATGAGTAGGGGTTTCCTCACCTAGGAATATGAGGATGACCAGTGTAGTTTCCTAGGGATCTGTGCTAGGACTTTGGTTGTTCATTATCTACTTCTCAGTGCTCCTTTATCACACAAAAATATCTTGCTAACAAAGTTCATGGAGGACTATAAATTGGGAGTCATCATCAAGTATCTGTCTGACATAAAGTCTCTCCAACAGGATCATACACTTACCTGGCAAACAAAAAATGGGTTCAAAATCAATGTCATGAAGTGTAGCATTGTAGCACATTGTAAGCACCCCTTTTGCTCCTACTTATGGTACAGGTAGCACACTACTTCAAAATGAAAAGATAGTGAGAGATCTGGGCACTCAGTTGGACAGCTCCTTCACATTTTTCCTACACATTGCAATGATAGTTAGAAAATCCTTTTACCTTGCACAGCTCATAGCAAGTTGTATTTCCTCCAGATGAAAAGAAGTCCTTACCTCCTTGTATTCTACTTTGTTTAGACAAACCATCAAGTAGAATGCCCATTTGGGATTTACATTACGCATTTACCTTAAGCATATCAAGAAATTCGAAAGACCCCAGTAGTTTGTAAGTAAAATGATCATGTGCTCAAAAAGCCTGATCAACCAAGAAAGACTAGAGGCTCTATCTCTATACTCAGTATCACAGACTATTTAAAGAAATCATAACAGCACTAAAGAATATCAACACTAAAGAATAAAGTTTCTCCTGATAAAATAATAAGGTTAATTGGGAGGGTATATGAGGGATTGGAGGCAAAAATCTATGTGGGAAGGTTCCTCTCTAATAAGTTGTGTATGAACAGATGAACTAGGCAGGGGTGTCCTCTTTAACCCTTGTTTTTGCATTATATTTAGAGCCACTGGCAAAGAAAATAAGGGGCTCATAATTGGTATGGTACACGTGAAAAGTCAGCTTTATTTGCAGATGATATTATTGTGTACCTGACAGAACCAGAACCAGAAAAGGACATCAGTGTTGTGGAACATTCTGAAACCGTTCTTTTTTTCAGAATTTAACATTACTGACAATAAAGCAAAGGCTAGAGCTGTAAACAATGTACTCACACATGAATTAGTTTAGCAATACCCATATTTATAGGGACATGACAGAATGAAATATTTAGGAGTATAGATTAAAAATAATTGTATTATGGCAGTTAAGGACATGTGGGAAGAGACTAAACAAAAGATATTACAAAAATTGAGAAACTGAAAGCTCTAGCCTATGGATATGGATAGCAAGATTCAAGCAGTACAATGTTTTTATTTGCTTTAGTTATTTACACAGGCTAGGCATATTTTTATCAACCAGAGGAGAAGTTGTGGAGAGCAATTAATGAAGAGTTGAAGGAGGGAGAGAGGGCAAAGGTCAAGTGGCATAAGTTGATCCTTCCAATAAAACAATGAGAATAACAACAGTCATACAGAATATTATATTCATAAAGTAGCAGAAAGTATGCTAAGAACTAATCCAACACAGGATTGGAGAAATGAGATTTTACCAGTGGGTGTGACTGCAATTATAGGTACAGGAAATAGACAAGCGAAGGCTGGAATTTACTGGAGGAAACTGGCAAAGGAACCGAAGTATTGGGAACAAATAATTAAAGAGGAAAAGGTAATAGAATGGGAAGTGGCCAAGAAGACATTTGTACTGCATGCTAGATATTGCCTTCCCTATCAGAGATTGATATCAGAGTATAGGCAAAGAGAAAGGAATGGCAGAATCCTAAATGAAAGACTGAAACTGGTTGAGTTTTTAGTTGAACCTAGAACACAAGCTACTGCTAAAAAGGTATAATTAACAGGACATATAAAATATTGCATGATAACCATACAAATCAATCAGAATAGGTCAGAAAATGTTGGGAAGAGAGATTAAATAAGCAATTCACAAAACAATGGGAGGACATATTTAAGGTTCCCAAATATGTGACAAAATCTAGAAGATTTAAAATTTTTGCCTGGAAATGTTTGTACAGGTAGTTTTATATCCAAAGCCGTCTTCAAAGAATTTTCCTCAGGTAGCTGGTAGAGGTATTATGGGAAGGAAAGAAAGAGGTACTGGAAAGTATATGTTCTCAGAGTGGAATGAATTGGGGACTTTAAACATTCCCTACAGGGTAGTCTGTCAGGAATACAGCATGAGTAAAAGAGTGTAACTAAGGAAATTAGTATTATTTTTTTTTTTTTAGCTGGGATCTAGTTTCTGACTTCCCTAGACATAGAAAGGCCTTGTTCAGTTTAGTTTTGGTAGCTGACAAAAAAAGCAATTGCTAGAAAATGACAATCAAAGTCTAAACCAACCACACTCGAAGCAGTGAATATTGTAACAGCATTAAAAGAAAAGAAAGTATGATTTTTAGAAAAGGGTGGGAGTAAGTTACATAGAAAAAAAAATGAAAATTGTGGGAACAATACATGCAGAAAAATTTTTTGGAGGAGGAATGAGGATTAAGAGAAGGCAGAAATTGAACAATTTTATGTAATGGATTGATTACATTGTTCACAGCAATATATGTGATTTTATAATGCTGGTAAATGTGAACTTGTTATGATGGTTTGAATACTTTTATATAAATGTAAGTTTGCCTATATCACAAGTGATCATTCAATAAAGGTGCTTAAAAAACGTACAGTAAAGTACAGTCAAACAATGTAATGGATCGTACAGATCATTATTAAGCAAAGCACAATATAATAAATAGAAGAATAAAAGCTCAGGGAGTAAAAACTTTCTTCATGTACATGTTTTTATATTCCAGGGTCTGTGCATATATTTGTGGGTATTTGGGTCCAAAAAGTAAAACAGTACAAAGCAAATGTAAAGCCAGAAAAACTGAGAACCATGACTAAAACAAAAAAACAAGTCCAGGTATTAATGTCCATTAGAATGCATGCATATGTGGTTACCAGTACTAATGTGTTCATTAACTTTAATATTATGAACATTTTCATAAAATGATTGCAAAAAAAATCATGGATGGCATACTTCCCTACAAGGAAATAAAAAGAACCATCCTTGAAAGTGATTTATTATTATAATGGTTTTATACAGATGCATATACACCCATGCCTACAATTAGTACAGAATGTTCAGCTTGTCAAAGCAATACATGCATGCAGGTATTGTTATTGAGAATCGCATACCTTCACAATCAAAATGAACTGCTTCTTTAGTTGGTAGATAAAACAAACATCAGAGGCAAGGATGAGGCATTTGAGTTAAACTGCTATAACTCTGCTTGAAAGGAAGGTGTGCCATACCTATATTCTATACTACCCAAAATATGCAAAAATTATACTGAGTTCTGCTTAAAAGGAAGTTTTCATATAGTTACTCTACTAATACAGAGAAGAATAGTTTCACTGACACTTTGTCTGCAGCTGTAGTATTTGAGAAAGTCACAATGTGAAACATCATCTAATTAAAGATGTAGTAAGCAGAGGAGAGTGCTTTCATTGTAAGCAAAGGAGTAACAACACTATACTACCATATGACATGTGCAGCCTTACAATACTGCCCATGGCTGACATGATGGACATAGGAAAGGTAGGTTTGCACGACTTAGGCATTGAGCCCCTGTGCACAATGCAGTGACATAAGTGCAGCACAGTTAAGCACGGTGGCCCATAAAAAAATCAACATTGTTGTGCAGAGCATAGTGTCGACTCTGTTTATTTTTTATTTATTTTCATTTGCTAACTGAGTAGATATAGTCTTCGTAAGACCCTTTTCAACAATGACCCAGACTAAATATTAGACATAAATATTATACTTAAACATATATGCAGTTGGTGCAATAGTAAACACACATTAAAGATACATACAAATAGTAAATGTGTATACATCTACAATGCTCCATATATTAATAAGCCAAATGAGGTAGACATAACATATTTAAGGACTCTACAGCAGTAATTGTCAGGACTGATCCTTGCCCTGTTCAGCATATAAATAGGGTGGATAGAAAAGTAGGATAGTGGAGAAAAAGAAAAAGAGGTAAAGTCAAAAGGGAAACCATAAGACATGTGGAAAATAAGAGCAGCGTTGGTACCAATAAGACGAGGCGATATCCTGGACAGTCAGAACAGTTTATTGCTCACACCATAGACAATGATACAAGGAAATTAGAAACAAGTAAAAATTCCACAAAAATACTGAGCGCTTTCACCCGCTCGACTACCTGCGGGTTTCTTCAGAGTACATTAAACAATTCTCTGCACCAGTCTTAAATACTAACCAGATAGCTAGTTAGTTGATTGTTAATGGAATAATTAAAATAAATAAATCAATTAAACAGCCATTTAAAACATAAAATAAGAATGTTCTTGCTTTTTAAAGAACCTGAAATCCACGATACTGAATAGTGTGTAAAACACTTCATTTTAGTTGTACCATGTTATATAATATAAAAATGTACTAAACAAAAATAATAATAATGAAAATAAAGTAACACATACTACGAATAAAAGTGTTAGTAGAATGTGCATACAAATTCTTTATAAAATGTTACTTGTGGATTGTTGTAATGATAAGATTTGTAAAATTTTATAAAACTTGTTGTCCAATAAGTCTTATAAACTTTTGTGAGGGCATACAGCTACTATATGTATGTGTATGTCTTTGTCTCTGTGTACATACAAGGCTTGATAAATATTACATTATAAATACATTATGAATACATTATGAATACATTATAAAACCATTGTATATCATAAATTAATAATTAATTAAATAATTATTTGATTATTATTAACTTGTAAAAAATACATATAATATTATATAATAAATATAAAAACTACAAATAGATCTATGAATATAAAAAATACATATATGAAAATATACAGGAACTACATATTTATTATATGTATTGATCGGATAAGACCATAAGACATAAGACATGACTGGTGGTGGGGGAAGAATTTTATTTTTAGGAGCCATCCCATTTACAATAGCAACTAAAGAAGGGTAGACTGAAAAGGCACAATACAATGGTGTTGGGTGGGACAGAGGGGGAATGCCAAGTAGCAGAGTCAGGTAGACTAACAAGGAAAATAAATAGACTGGGAAGGGCAATATTCACACAAAACCTTGGGAGGAGAGTGAATGGACACATGACTACAGCTGGCAGACAAGAGGTTTACAGGGAGTGAGGGATGATATACAAAGAACAATGAATTACAGTACAGTAGGGAGACACAGTGAAGGGGAAAATGTAGGCTCCTGGTATGGCTGGATGTTACTGTTGCACATTAGCTTACAAACTCAGATATTACTCACCAGGAAGGCCAATGTTGTCTGCTTCAAGAGTGGACAAACTGTATATTAAAAATGCAGGTGTTAATGTACAGTAACATCAGCTGAAAAACAAGTCCAAGCTGCAACAAAGCTAGGACTGTAAAAAAAATAAATAAAAATAAAAAAAAACCCATAAATGGCTGCCTTTTTTCACACTCGATAAAAAGAGAATAAAGTAATGCGTGTGTGTGTGTGTGTGTGTGTGTGTGTGTGTGTGTGTGTGTGTGTGTGCGTGTGTGCGTGTGTGCGTGTGTGCGTGTGTGTGCGTGTGTGTGTGTGTGTGTGTGTGTGTGTGTGTGTGTGTGTGTGTGTGTGTGTGTGTGTGTGTGTGTGTGTGTGTGTGTGTGTGTGTGTGCTTTGCAAGGTACATATCCCTTCGGCATTTACCTTGCAAAGCACATGTAGCAGCTGCAGAGACCACAGAGATTCCTCTCCAGGAGAATCCAGGGCCTCAAACATCTAACCTAAACAGATAGGCTAAAAGCCCTGTCCCTCGACTCAGTTTCATACAGTCTTCTCAGTGGTGACCTCTGTATGGCATACAAACAATCTCAGACCCAACCTTGATGGGATTGCTGCATATCCGCAAGTCAAGCTCCACTCGAGTAACCCACATGCGCAACCTCAACTTGGTCTGTGACATCAATAAGACTTGCTGGCGGGACAGATTTGTGTCCCAGAGGCTCCCCCATCTGTGGAATAGACTCCCCTCCACGTCAGGTAGAGTACCTCATTATCCCTTTTTAAGGGCAACCTGGATAACTGGATGGGAAACAGAAAATACACCCTTGGGATTCCACCTGTGTCCCTGCTGGACAGGGGCTTTGGGTGCTGCCTTGTGTAAACATGGGCTAAACTCTTTGCTAGGCTTATAAGGGCCTCAGGGAGAATAGCCTAGTAACTTCCTATGATCTTGTGTGTGTGTGTGTGTGTGTGTGTGTATGTGTGTGTGTGTGTGTGTGTGTGTGTGTGTGTGTGTGTGTGTGTGTGTGTGTGTGTGTAAGAGAGAAAGAGAGACAGAGAGAGGGAGAGTTACAGAGACAGTGAAACTGAGAGTGAGAGAGAGCATAAGCCAGAGACAGCACATCCTGATGTCTGTCAGCTGCAACTGTTGGTCCATCAGCATGTATTCATTTGTATGAAACTTTAATATCTGGCATTAGTAACAAACTTTGCTTTCAATCTCCAATGATTTACCAGCAAAGCAGTCTTTCTGTGAGAGGCACAGCAGCACGTGGTAACGTCTTCAGATTGCAACAGGCATTTACTGAAGCATTAGAAGTGTAAAATTCTAATGTCTCTCATTATTAACTGACATTTATACTAAGTGGCTTACAGCAAAACAGTCATTCAAGGAGGGACAAGGCAGCAATACACCACAAAATTAGGGACAGTGAATAGTTATGGAAGGAGGAGTAATTACCATGCCTTGCATTCTACATTTTTCAATTAATTTGTTCTCAGTGAAATATCTGAGGTCTATCAAAATGAAGTGGCTGTAACTAATGTGTGTGTGTTTGTGTGTGTGTGTGTGTGTGTGTGTGTGTGTGTGTGTGTGTGTGTGTGTGTGTGTGTGTGTGTGTGTGTGTTCATGTAAATATTAAATATATACATAACTTATATTCTGGATGTAAAATGCTTCCTCTACTAACAGTTTAATATTAATTATTTAAGTGTAGTAATGCTCTCCAGAGTGTATGTATTGGGGAAATAATGTCCTGCCTGTGGTGTACAGCAAAAGTGTAATTGACTCAACCAAAGCCCTGTACCCCAGTACCACAAACTAGCACCCCACCTCTTCAGCTCTTCTAGTGTTCAGAAAAAAGAACTTCAGCAGGATCCCAATTGGCTGTGTTCCTGTAGATAATATCCAATCTGTGATCCCAGCTACACAGCTTGTCAAGTGAACAGCAGAAAAAAAAGTCTTCTTCTTCAACTGGCACACCATCCAGGTGGCCAGCTGTATGACATACCTCTCCCTCCTGCCCCAGTCAATCAGGTCATGTCTCTGTGCCCTGTCACTGATCCTCCTTCCTTCTCATTTTATTAAAAAAAACAAAACAAAAAAAAAACAAACAAACAAACAAAAAGATCCCTGCATGAAGTGCTACATCACTCGGGTTTTAGATAAAAAAGACACACAATCTTTTCTTTTAACTGTAGCAGTTGCTACAGTTTATATACCACATAGGTGCTACAGCATTCAGGTTTTAGATAAAAAAAAAGAAAAAACAGAAATATTTTTCCCTTTTAAATTGTAGCAAGCAGTTGCTGCAGATTATACCTCACAAAGAGTGCTACAGTGTTCAGTGTTTGACAGCAAATGCAATACAGTTTTAATGGATGGTATGGATTAAAGAGCGATTGAGGCTGGCCAATAGCATCCCACCCAACACTTTGATTCTAGGTCAGTTGCTCACTTCACTTGGCTGTAGTTATGCTACTGGTGTAGAAACTCTACACCTGTGGCTTTGACCTCACAACACCCATAGGCAGGCATTATTTCCCCAGTAACTTATACCATTGTCTGGCATTATTGCTTGCTGGTTGTTGCCCTGGAGGCCCAGTGAATGGATCTTGCCAATCCCATGACTACACCAGTTAATTAAGAAGGAGTTCCTCATAGTCCAGATTGGCATCCAATAGTCTAATGCACTTTAGCAGTTATCAGCCTCCAAAGGTGATGCTGGGAAAGTATAAGAGACTGCTTCAGCACACCTTCTGTCGAGGTGCCTTTAACTCCTTCCTGAGAATTAGGCACAGAGGGCACCAGTGACCCCTCTAGTACAACTAAAGCTGAGTGGCAATTGTCCCCAGGTGGGATACAGACTTGGCCGACATTAGTGACTCAAACCCAGGAAAAAGCAGCAATAAAAGGACAAGCCAAGTGTGGTCTCTTTTCTTACTCTTCCACGACAGGGACAGTAGATGACACAATGGGAAAAAATTAAAACACATGCATCCTACAAATACAATTGCAGTTGGAAAATGGACTGGTATAGAAGTCATACATATCTTACTGCCAGAAAAAGTGCTCCTGTCTTCTGTGTTACCTCATCATGTTCAGCCAGTGCACCTTTGCAGCTGTACACAAAAAAGTCATACATGTACAACACTGTAGCTCTAACACAGCAATGATGTAGTACCTAAAAAACAAATGCTTACTTGTATGTTTCTGACTTATTCTTTTGAGCCTGAATCTTTGCTTCTGACTGTTGGACACCTACTCAAGTCATCCTACTGATGACTGCAGTGCTGTCCAGTACAGGTAATGTCACTGGCATTAAGCAACACCTGACCCATGTGTAACATGTGAGTTCATTAGCAAAAATGCCATGCTACCCCCCCCCCCCACCACCACCACCACTTTTATTGTGATATAACTAGCTGGCATCATTTTGCACAGCCAGCATGAGTTACAATTGTAGTTTTATAGTATATAGGAATTTGACAAAGCATCTTCATGCAGTGCTTCCTAGAGTTAGCAAATGAATCTTTACTGGTAAAGTACTTCACCAGCAGATGCAGACTATGTGGTGGATGTCAGTGAGAATGAGACAGATGATATGTTGTATATGTAATTGGGACCCCTTGGCATTAGCAAGATACAATACTGCCTGCCTGTAGGTTGGGGCGTGAGTTGTGAACACAGAAAACTACAGAGATGAAATGTCTCATGAAGTGTGGCATTCCAAGACCATATGCAGAGGTGTTGATACAGTACCTGAAGGATGTGAGGCTGTGCAGAGACCTAACTGCAGTTGTTAACCAGATATATTAAAGGGAGAAGAGAGAGAGGAGATATAAGGAGAGAGGTATGGGTACAACACCTAAATGAGAGAAGGCTAGGCAGGGTACTAACTGTAACTATTACCCAGGTGCATAACAGAACTGTGAAAGAGCGGAGGGAAGCAACAGCTTAGTAGCTAAAGAAATGGAGGTTGTACAGGGCATTAACTATAAGCTATTAACCAGGTGCATTAAAGGGCCAGAACAGAGAGAGAAGGAGAGAGGCATCGGGTGCAGCATCTAAAGGACTGGAGGTTGTGAAGAGCACTAACTGCAGCTATTAGCTAGGGGCATTAAAGTGGGTATTTGTAGTTATACTTCTGTACATCCACAGAGTAACATACACACATCTTGACTGACATGCTTTGCTCTCAGTTGCACAAGTCTCATCATTTCCATCTGAGGGATGCAATTTCTTGAAAAGGTCAGTAGCCAAGAGAATGACATGTTTGCAGGCCCTTCATATCTGCAATGTGGTTTGACTAAAACCATACAGTACTCTATCTCCTTGGAAGTGGTAAACATCTGTTTATCAGTTAGCTGATAATACACCAGGCACTCTGTCTGCCTGCTCTACTAGCACTGATGACTGAAATGTACAACATTGTGAGCATTGCTTCCAATGGGGCTACTTAACACATACTGCTACGATACTGCTGATGCTACTCTTAGCATTAATCCCATCTGTACACTACAAATCCTGGTGTTCAGAATCAGTATGTACTTCTGTGCAGTACAGACTTTTTATACATGTATGATTTGGTCCTCCAGTTTGATTTTGCTCATTTGCATAATCCATGTGGTTCACTTGGGGGTTCTTCATTCTACTGTTATTATATGGCCGTTAACATATGCCGCATGCTACGCTATTTCAACATTGAGTGGTCCTATTATATGTGGCTGTCATAATAACCAACAGTTTTGCATGGCCACAACTTGCATTAATTTGCACAATGCAATGTGCTGTCTATAAAGTCCTGTCTTTGTTTTAATATTGATTTCTGAACAGCTACTTGCCTTTGTCTATCAATGCACAAATCAACATATTGTCTCTATATCATCATACAGTTATACTCTTATGATTTGCTGTATCCTAAGGTTTCACTGTTAATACAGACCTAGCTATTGCAGTGAAAACTCCTGCCTTTACAACAGATTATTTAGTGGATTACCAGCTGTTAAGAATGGTGGTGAGCTTTGCCCTGTTCTTGGAAGCTTCATTCATGAATTCATGTGGTGGAGTGGGCATTCAAAAGACATGCGTTGAATGGACGTGCCTTTGTTGAAGGTTGGGCGTCGGGCTGGCAACTCGACACCATAAAAAACAACTGCCAATCATTAGCAGACCGGAGTTCCGCTGTGATGACCCCTTACTGGGAAAAGCCGAAAGACAAACAACAACAACAACAGACTTAGTCTGTCCATCCTTTAGTATTACAGGGCTTTTGTCTTTTGAGCTGTTTTCATCTCTTCCCACATAAACACGTATAGCTGGTTACATGCTAAATGTAATTGGTCATACAAAGAGGTATTTTTGTGGTATGTTTGCTTGCATGAAAGTACCTTATATTTTTCTCTACTCACATGCATTCATTCTTGCTATGCACCCACAGTGCTGTACTCTGACTCTAAGCTCTGTCCAGAGTCACCTATCAGTAAAACAAACAAAACAAAAATGCTAATGGTTTGAACAACTCATTGAGAAATGCAAAATGCTGTCTCCAAAAAACAATCCATGGATTCCCTATTTTGAGTGAAAACACAAATGGAGGGAATTTATTAAACCCTGCATGGACTTATTTGGCATGTGGGCACAGTGGCACACTGCTCACATGAAACTAAGCAGGTTTGCGATCCAGAAAACAGAGCTGAGAGGCGTACATGAGCACGCCAACAAGGAAGTGTCCTTTGCATGCAAATCACCTCATAAGCAAGTGAATTGCATGCAAATGAGAGTGGTAGAGTGATCCAGCAATGAGATAATCAGTCATGCAGACCCTGTGTTGGTGTCTGCAATGTACATGGAAAAATTCAATGTACAGGATGTTAAACATAGAACAGAGGCTGTAGAAGTGTAGTAAGAAGGACAGAAATAGCATAGCAGACACTGATATGTGCAAAACTATCCAGTGTGTGCCCATGCCTAATGGAAAATAATTTAAAATATATTTTTAGTAATCAGATTATGTTTGTGCGGCATGCCACAGTATGCAAACATGCTGTTAAGAAAAAAAAATTTTGAAAATTGTAAAAAACTAAATTAGTAGTATGTTACAGTAATGCATTATAGGACCCTACATGGGGTATGTACAATGCTAGACTGCTGTGGTTGCTAAGGAGACAAGGCCTGGAACCATGTAGTTCCCAGCTTGTGTGCATGGATCTCTGTGCAAATAAGCCAGGGTTACCGAATAGCACAAATGAGTATCTGTGTCCCCAGATCCCATCCATGTAGGCAGAGAACCATGTTGCTGTCCAAAAAAGAGGTAGCCAACATCAAAAGCGGGTGTGCCCACATCCTTTTAAGCTCACTGGAGCACAGCAGCACTTATTTACATGGTGTGACACTGTACTCAGCAGGGGGGTGTGTACACTGGCTGCTAAGCTTTGTTTACTGTCAGGGAAGTGTTTCATCATGTTTGCGCGTATATTATGACTGCTGAGCATTGTATATTATGACTGCTGAGCATTGTTTACCTTTGCGGTGGGAGTTTGCATGGCGTGCCACAGTGCTGAGCGAGGAAGTCTGTTAAAAAGAGAAATTGGCTGAGAAAGGCAATTAACTAGGGTCAGTAAAAGTCTTTAATGATGTACCTGTCAGGTGGAATGCATCATAGGTGGCCAATCACAAAGATGCACCTGCAGCAGAGCATTATTACAGTTGCAGAAACCATGCAATCTGATTTCAGCCCCATACTCTGCACTACTGGAGTACAGACTTGGGACTTTTAACTGAAGAAATGCTAGGGGCTCCTGCATGTCTGCTACATATGTATGTGCTAGATGCTGATGTCAATGCTGTTGCTGCTGATGCTGACCATAGACCTGCACTGAGAAGGAGAAGAGTGCTCAGGCCTTCCTTCCAGGGGCTACATGAGCTGGAGATTGTAGAGTATTAAAGGGTGGAAAGAGACATAATACAATAACTCACTGAGCTCTGCTGACCTCATCTCAGACCCAGAGCTAACATAGGGGAACCCATTTCAGTGGAAACTAAGGTAAGTGTAGATCTTAAGATACTAGCTACAGATGCATTCCAAAGACCAACTGGGGACATGATGGGAGTCTTGCAGGCATCAGTAACCAGCGTACTCCACCAGTTCCTGGATGCCATGGTACCACATGCCAGTGAGCACATTTATTTTCCCCTCACCCCTGAGGTGAAGGCCAGCAGTATGCAACACTTCTACAGTGTAGCACACTACCCTGAGGTACTGGGTGCCATAGATTGCACTCATGTACTCAAGTACACATCAAGGCACCACCTGGTGAGGAGGGTAGAATCTACATCAACTGCAAGGGGTACCACTCTATCAACAACCAAGTCATGTGCGACGCCCAGCCATTATCATGAATGTGTGTGCTGGCAGCCCTGGTAGTTTCCACAACTGCAATATCTGGCATGCATCACAGCTGTACCAGATGTTTGCCAGCGGGGACATCCTAAATTGCCACTTACTGGGGGATGCTGGCTACGCACTGGAACCATGGATGATAACACCCATCAGAAATACATACACACTCACTTAAGAATGACATAATGAGGCACACAGACAACCTAGGAACATCACAGAACATGTGTTTGGGCTGCTGAAATCACAGTTCTGGTGCCTCTATATATCTGGTGCAGCCCTGCAGTACTCTCCAGCCACATGAGCACACATGTTCACAGTATGTGCATTGGTACATAATATGATCCTGTAGAAACAACTGCAGCAGGATCTGCAAAGTGAAGGGATACAAACCCCCCCCCCCCACCAGTGCCTAGGCCACCACAGCCACACCCACAGGGGGATTCTGAGAAGGAAAAACCTGAGGTTGTCCCTGTAGGCAGATGAAGGCATGCCCAGTATGCCCTAGCCTTGGCCAAGAGATAATCCATAACACATCCACTGACAACCTACGGCCCTAGGGACTGTCACCTTAATCTGACTCAGATACATATTAGTAAAAATGATGCTAGCCAGCCCACAAAACCTGTACTTCACCAAGTATTGGCTGTGGACTGCATGCATCAGACAGAGTCAGCCCCGAATTACAGGTCTGTCAACTGCTACATTCGCAAGGTAAGTCGCAAAGCTACTCACCACTTGTAAGGGGTACTAGAATATGGTAGCATATGCATGGACCTGCTGCATGTATGCAAGGGAATATAGTGGGCTACTGGGCTACTTGCAGAGATCTAACAGACAATTGGGACAACAGGTACTCTGTCTAATAGTATGTGCCTCATAATTTTCACTAGGCAACATGTCTAATAACCCCATTACATTATTCAAGGGAGATGCCAAACAGTGGGGTCACAGAACAGTCACACAACTGTGTATGCCAGAAGAGCATGGGCAGGTCACCCCACCCCCAAGTCATCTGTGTACCCATATAACAGCTGTAGCAGTACATTTGCAATGATATATTAGCAGACCACCCAATTCCAGGGCTGTGACATACAGACATAATCTGGCCACATGTTCTACATCTCACATAATGCAGGAGTGACAATGTATACATCTGTATGCTGTTGCTTGTGTGATGAATGGTGCATCCCTGTATACCAGCCTGTGTGGCTGAGTAGGCTAGGGACATTAGCATGGGCGATGGTGTTGATGGTTTAAATCTGGCAATAACCACATCTTTTGCAATTTAGGTAGTCATTAGGTGGTATTCCCACAGACTGTCATAACTCTTCAATCGGTTACCGTAAGAAAGTTGGACAAAGCCAGAGTAAATGGGGGTTCAAAGGGCCAAACCTACCGACAGACATTATACATGCTCTGAGTAACCTAGACAGTGGCTAGTATAACAGAAGGTTGCAACAGATCAGATTAGTTGCCAGGATGTAAAGGCCATCACTTAAACGTCTCAGTAGTTGCAACAGTTCAGTGACTGCATTGTACAGTATAATACCAGAAAACCACAAATATATGAGGAACAGAGCAGACAGATGGGGTGAAATGCTGGACATTCTGTCAAAACATGTACAGGGAAAGGTAAGCAGACTGTCACCCTGTATGTGGTGTTACATCATGTAACTAGTCACATCATACCTCTTAACCTCTTAGAGCAGGAAATCTGGCCAAAGCCATGAATAAAAGTGGGACAAAGGCCCACAAATAGGGACAGGTTTTAAATATTGCTCTTACAAACATAGAATGTCGATAAAATAACAAGTCCTGCATTAGCATGAATCTCCTGATGTGTATGGAGTCTGAAACTCAAATGTCTGTCATTATTTATTGACTTCAGTTTTCACCGATTTGCCACTAATTTGCCAGAAAACCACAAAATGTTATGTAAAATGGACCAAAAATATGAGGCAAAATTCCGGACAGTCTGTGAAGCTCTGTATAGTTATGAGGTATGAGTCACATATCAAGGTCAGTAAACAGCCGGGGAATGCCTTGGACAGTATCAGGGAAGGGTAGTACTCTGGTAACAGGTGCAGCAGCCAATGGCCTGCAGCACAGATAATCCTGGACTGGAGTACAAGTATTTCTGGCCTGGAGTCACCTTGTAGGTACTGACAGTCACACTGGGCATGCTCCTACACTTAGCTAACTTGAGCCCAAGTCTGTTGCCTCTACCACCCAAAGACCTGCTATGTGGAACTATGTCTATACATGCACATATATATATATATATATATATATATATATATATATATATATATATATATATATATATATATATATATATATATATATATATATATATATATATATATATATATATATATATATATATATAGTTTCACTTTATAATAACAAAATACTGTCAGTATCCCGGGACTGTAAAGCCAAAAACTGCAAAACCTGAAACCCCAAAAGAGCGAAATTCAAATTCGCAACTACCCACATACACACTCCACATACAGACAAGCACATGAACACCTTCCTCCCTACAGTATAAACCAACAAAAACTCACACAAACACAACAAAACAAACACTACTGCTAACTCTACATATAAGCAGGGGGGACAAGCACCCCTGCACCACACA
Organism: Protopterus annectens; assembly: GCF_019279795.1. Taxonomy (NCBI): domain Eukaryota; kingdom Metazoa; phylum Chordata; order Ceratodontiformes; family Protopteridae; genus Protopterus; species Protopterus annectens. Next base: position 752,395,215 of record NC_056729.1, on the reverse strand, counting down.
CCCCCACTTATATATACCAACTCCAGGTCTATATTACATATCTGAATGCTTACATTTTCGAATCGCTAAAGGTCAACCTTTAGCAATCGAACATTTAAATGTTCGAATATGATTAAAAATTAAAAAAAAAAAACTAAAGGGTGTAAGCAAGAGGGCAAGCCCCCTGCACCTCCACACACCCCGCTACTTAAATATACCAACTCCAAGATTGCGCTACAGTGTAGGGAACGGAAAATGTCCCATTTCCGCACTGTAGTGCACTGAAGTGCGATCTTGGAGTTGGTATATTTAAGTAGCATGGAGTGTGGGGGGTGCTTAAACCCTTTCCTGTTACTTTTTTTAAATTTTATTTTATTACATATTCGAACATTTAAATGCTCGATTGCTAAAGGTCGACCTTTAGCGACTCAAACATTTAAATGTTCGGATATGTAATATAGACCCACTAACTCCGAGGTCACTAAAAAGACAAACTGACAAAGACCTCCACTACACACTCTGCACTCCCCTTGCACAAACACACTTCACATACGAACAAATACCACCACTCACAACACTTACACCCTCGCAGTCTTACATACCTACCCCAACCCACACCACACAACTCTAAACACACTCACACACACTAAAATTCCTACCCAAAACCCATAATAAAACATCACTTACCTGAATTTCCAGCTACATCCACACAGCAGATTCAACATTTCCACATTTGTCATTTCTACACTCTGAATTCTGCCCTTTCGCACAAGTGCAGTTTTGACACTTCGGTCTCGAACTACTGAAGTTCGATATTTCAATAGATTCTGAAGTGAAACCATATATAGATATATATATATATATATATATATATATATATATATATATATATATATATATATATATATATATATATACACACACACACACACACACACACACATAGCTATATAATGTACACTGATACATAGATTCTCCACATATATCTACATAACACATTTACTTAATGTACACACACAACAACATTTAAAGAGACATCCCTGTTATACTCATTTATATAGATATGGGTGGGGATGCACGAATGTCCCCACATACCCCATAATGCTGAGATTATCTGCACTTACACATCATGACAATTGTCCAATGGAACCAGACCAAGGCCACAGCAGACCATAATCCACTCACCCACAAACCCCTGTGCCTGTGTACTGTCACCTTGTAGACAGACCCAGGTATGCAGGTGGTGTAATATACAATGGGTGCAATGCATGCCTTGGATAGGCCATATTGTCCCTGGCCACATGTCCATCTATCAAACTGCAAACAGCCACATATGGCCACACCAGTAAGTGTATACATATAGCAGGGATATTACCAGGTATCCCATCCCTAGAACACTAGATACAATAATAGTACCAAGCAGTATCACTCGGCAGGCCACACATGCTGTCTAACACAAGGCCACTTTGCATACTCCACAAGTAGTGTGCCTGCATCAACCTATTCAACACACATAACCTGTGGTGCACACTATAAGTCCTGTGAGTTGTAGTGTGTAATACTACATAGGTAGGGGTTCTAATCTCACATCATCCAACTTATGATTGTGTCTGTGTAAACGTATCCCCTTACAGCTCTATAGACATGCCTACATGGGCTATTGTTGTGCAGTGGTATGCAATTTATGGCCCTGTGACTTGATTCTGGCCTCTAAATTCCCTCATCTACAAGGCCTGCTGATGTCATCCACCCTAAGAACACTGGCTGACAATCTAATAGCAGATAAACTCTGTGGCACAAGTGATAAGTACTGAGAGCTGTATTGTATAACAGTAGATACATAGAGGTTCTAATCTCATGTCATCCAACTTCTGTGTGTGTAAATATATTCCCTTGCAGAATTAGAGACATGCCTATCTCTATACAATGGTTATGCATTTTATGACCCTGTGACTAGCCATTGCCCCTAAATTGCCCTCATCTACATAAGCATAGTTGATGTCCACCATGTTCTAGATTTGTATGTGCAAAATACCCAGGTGACATGTATTAAGGGAAGCAGACCTTGTCATAGGTATGAAAGCATGATGATGCTGACTGTCCCCATTATTCCTGTCACACTGTTCTACACATATGCACCTATGGAGCCATGCACGTATACTGGCATATCTTGCTGATGTCATATTTCTGATGTGCTGCCTTGCCATCCTGAGCCACTGCATTGCTGCCATGTGTCCATAGTTTAACCGCTCAGACTCCTGGGACAAAAACATGCACAGTCTATGACACACTTGTCATTCTGTAACATTACTGCCAATGTGCCATCAGGCAACAAAGATACACAAATGTTTATGTGTAGCTATGACACATGCCAGCATACAGTACCTGTAGTGGCCCACAACAACTGCCATGGCTTAGCACTACTGCACCACACAAGCACATGCAAAGTAATATAGTCACCCTATGCATCAGACACATGTTTGCAGGTCCCTGCATCGATGGTACAAATGGCAGGAATGTGGCACAGGTATTATCACATGCACAGGGTATGGTGTGGGGTTGCCAGAGGCCTAGGCTGTGCAAAACAGTTGACAGCATGTGTGTGAGTCAGGAAGGGGAGCTGGTTACATGGGCCATGAAGAAGTGCCATGTGCATCTGTTGGTGACCTGCATGTGACAGAGGTGTTACAGTGTGTGCATGTACAGGGTCCAGCCCAGTGCTAGCCCTACAAATGTGTATGCTGGATAGCTGTGGACCATCCATGGTAGAGTGGACAGTTCTCCATCTCTGGCCATGAACACAGGAACTGGCTCCACCAGGAGTAGCACTGCCACCACCATGCCCAAGGTCAGATGTGGTGTTAGTATCTGACAGTGACTACTTTCTGCTGGGCCTGTGTCACCCAAGAGACCACCCAAGACCACGTACCATGCACTACCACATTATGGTGTGGACAGCACACTTCCCTCTGTAGCTCTAGAGATACTGCCACTACAGTGAGTATGCATAGCCAAATGGACACTCAGCAGATGTTGTTGCTGACCTATGTCCACATGTCCGATGCCCAACTCCAATCAGATATTCCAGCACAAATATTATGTGGTCAAAGACAGACACTGTTTCAGCCCACCATCTGTCCACTACATTAGTGAACTGATCCAGGGTGTCACCAATCCAGTGGAGGCAGTCATGGATGTCAGACTGTGCTGCATCCATAACCCTAAGCATCCATCTCGTGTTGCATTCAGAATGTGCCTGTGCCTCCATGATGGCCCAAAACATATGGTGAGTGACCCGTGATATGACACCTGCAATAGGTGATGGATAGGCAGCAGTCCTCCTTTGAGAACCCCTGTCAATCTACCTGTGTAGGACCTCACCAGGTCTCTGGCTATGGCCATTGTCTACACCCACTGACACCATAGTTGTCACACTGCCATGTGTAATGTCACCACCCTCTGGCTGTCCAATATCTGTGTCCTCTTGGGACTGGGTATGGGTGGCCATACTGACTGTGTATAGGGACAATGGGGGAAGAAGAAGGATGTCAACCTCTGGGAAAGATTCATCCCCTGACAACCCCACATGTGCCTCACTATGGCCACCATCATCATCAGTGTCCGTTGAGACACTGACATCAGGTTGTGAGAGGAGCACAAGCCAACCCCTATGTTCACATGTGAGAAGCAAGACAAATGCAGTACATTACTAACTGCACTATTATGTATGGTAATCCACACAGATTCATACAGATGAGGATCCTCAACTGCATTACACATGCCACATCTTCTCATCTCTGCTCCCATGCACAAGAGACAAATTCACAACATACACAGACAAGTCAGGCCTTTTATAACATGCACTTCAGCTACATCCAGTTAATGTTGCCAGTACAATACACCTGTGAGGTATGCAATATGACAGTGTATATGATACATAAAACCCAGTACACCTATCTTGAGAATGATATGTCAGTAGTAGTAGTATCACTGCCTCAGGTTTGTACTATCTCCCTATTATGTTTGAACAAGCATCTTGGAGTAATTGCCTCATGTATAGCAGGCTGCATAGTCACTCATAACTATAAGTGCAAACCCAGTCTATGCAATGTAGTTAACTGTTCTAGAATGGAACATACAAATATTCTACTCTGGTTAAGTGCAACAGTTGTACATAGGGCAACCCTTAACTTTTTTGGGTATATATGATCTGTAAAACAACAGTATCACACTTACCAGTTACAGGACCACTGGCTTCAGCTACATCTGACGAATCTATGAAAAGGTGAGTGAGAGGTATTGTCAGCATCACCAAATGTTGCAGTGCTGCAAGGTAATATGAGCATATATCCACATGTACAGTTGCTACTGTGATAATGGCTATATTGCTGACACAACTATGCATAACCCCCCCAATGCAGATAGACCTGACACCCATGTACTGGTATGTACAGCCTGCCACATTGACTGATATAGTATTACACTGGTTAGCACAGTAAGCTTACCTGGATGCTCTTCTTCTGTGGATGCTGTGGCACCCACCTCCAGGATGTACGGTGTGAAGAATGCCGGGGAGCTGTTGGTTGATGCTAGGTTCATCAGGAATTCTTCTGTAGCTGAGAGTGGCTGTTTCATCACAGGCCCTCCACCCATGGCAGCACGATCCCTGGCAACAGCAGCTGCCCTTTGCCATGCAGCATTCACCATATCTGTGGTCCCATGTCAGACCTGCTCATAGGTCCTGTCCTGTTGGCCGATCTGATTAACAGCCTGTACAAGGTCTGCCCACAATGCTGCCCACTGATCATGATTGTGTCGAGCCCTGGTAAGTAAGATGTGATGGTGGTGCCTGAGGCCATCCAGTATAATGTCATTCTCTGCAGTTGTGAATGGTGGATGTCTCCTGCGATACATGGTTCCTGAAAGATAACAAGAGGTGAACACATTACAGGACCAGATACATGGACATCCTGCATGCCCATAATGGCCTGCACTATCCATTGCACCCTCACATGTCATACCCCACAATCTGGAAATAAACTACATGTGTGGATATCATCAAGATAGTAGTAATACTGGGTTATGTCCCTGTGTGCAGAGACAGATTTTGATGCATGCCCCTAAACTCATCATTGCAGTCGACTGTGGTGTGTCCCCTATAGGCAAAATCCCATTGATATGTCATATGGCCACTGTCAGACAAATAGCAGTGTGCTAGTACAACAACTATATGGGGACAGTCCAGCAACACCACTGTGCCACAATGGCAGAGAGCAATGCAAACCTGCTGTAGTATATGTCCCCTGTAGGCATCATACCTCTCAGCAATACAGATGTTTGCAGAATGTCAACGTTTGCCACATACATGTGGCCCTATTCACACAAACCTGTGGATGTCTGACAAATGGTTGGCCAATCATTGATGGTTGATATCATAATATACAGTCAGATTCTAACTTTCACATGTCATACCCCTCAGAAAAGAGTTATGCTACAGTAATATGTGTTAGTCTACTCACATTCTTACATTGTACGGGTAATATATATACTCCATCACTGAGTTTGACCCTTTGGCCGACCATTAATTATGGCTTTGTCCTGATTTCTTGCTGTAGGAGGTTGACAGGTATGTTAGGCATATCTCCCAACCAAATTGGGACACATGTCAACGACAGAGGGATGTAGCCACAGTATATCAGGAACATTCAGGGACGCTTTTACAATGTTTGAACTATGCATGTGACATATTCACAGAATGAGAGGAGGGGCCATAAAGTACATTGTTTGATGTTACAGGACTGTACGCCCTTAGTTATTGTCATTATGTACTACAGGTAATTCACTAGCTTTCCTACAACAGCCGGCCATTGTAGGAGTGATTGATAGGGACAGAGCTGAGATGTGATAGAAAGCAGGGACAGGTGTGAGGCATGCCTGTAGATATAGGTGAGCAGAGTATCAATGACATCTCAGTACCATAGATCTACAGCAAGCCTATTGCTGTACTCCCTATTCCCTATACCTCCATCCTCCCATCTGCATTCCGTTATATGGGGACATCTATTACATACTTGGTGGAGTGCAGTATTCCTTTTTTGAATCTTTCCTCTGGAAAAGCTTGTAACATACACTGTCCGTGTGACTGAAATCTCATACAGACCTGTTCCCCATGACCAATTGCTTGCCCTTTGAAGGTAACAGGTAATTGCCTCTGCACCAATCAGTGGCTCAGAATTGCTAATTGCAGCCAAGACAGCTGAAGTTCAGTATCAGTACCCAATGACATGCCACCACAGTGCAATATATATAAGACCTTCATGTAGGCCTTGTCCCTTGTCTTACTGTTTGAGATGGACATTACTGAGGTGTCAAGACTGTAGCATCACAGAGGGTAAGTACAACTACTGTCCACTGTAGAGATTTGTGAAGTATGTGCACAGTTTTGCCTCATAAGTTTGGACAGTGTCCCATAACATTGTGGTTATCTGGCAGTTAACTGGCAAACAATGTGGGTTGAGGTCAGTAAGGGAAGAGAGACATGTGAGTGTCAAACATTATACCCATCAGAATATGCATGCTAATGTAGTAGCTGTTATTCTATCAACCTACTATCTTTGTAGGGGCAAACTGTTGAACATGTCCCTATCTCTGGGCCTTTGCCCTGCCCAATAAGTATGGCTGTGTATGGATCCCTTGCTCTAAGGGGTTGGGAGGTATGGTACATCTGTACCAACTACCTTTACATACAGATGTGTATGCTGCAGCCTATAACATGTAGGGGAGTTGGTGATACTTTGTTAGACAGTAAGCTGTATGCGTAACTGTGGCTGCTGTGTCAGAGCTGTCATTATGGCAGAGCCAGGGTAAGGGTATTCTATACAGTTTAATCAGTGCATGTGCATAAGGTATATCTGTTATGCAACAGTGCAAATAACAGAGTGGTAGGCAAAATATAGTTGGGCAATATGGATATGTACATTGTGTCTCTGCCTGCAGGGTTTTATCTTGCAAAACTGGGTAGCAGTTAATTAAGTAACAGTAAACTGTGGGGATTAAGACTACAAGACACAGTCATTACTTGCTGTCTGTTGAATAATGTAATTGAATTGTGTCACAACACTGGAATTGAACCCAGGACTGTGTGGTAAAATGCACTGTCTGCAAGGCATTTAACAGACTGGGCTACTGTAAAAGCATGTGTATTTGCAAGATATATGTGCACATATACAGGCTGTGAGAGACCTTTCTACATCCATGAGTATGTGCATGCCTTTATATTGTTGTATTTCTGCACCAGGGTCCCAGTTGTACATGAACTTTGCCATTGCTGCCTTAGCAGGTGTCTTTTCACAGGTTGCTGATAAAACAGCACATATACCTGCTATCATAGGCCTCACATACATCCATCGGTATGTCTTTGGCTGTTTACTAGTGTATTATTGCACCATGGGTCCAAGGTACACGCCTATTTTTACCATTCCTTTTATATTTAATTTGCATGCTTAATGACAGTAGGTAGCTGTCAGTATGTATTGCTGGAAACACCTGTGTAACCTAAAACCCATGTATCATGGTGGGTTAATGCACTGTGCTATAGTTAAGAGGGGTACAGGTTCGAGACTTGGTAGAGGTGTTTGCTTTCTACATGTGAGTAACAATAACATAGACATATACACATATTGGCATTAAAGCTCATTTAAGCTGAGGTAAGTGGTGTGGTGCACCACTTCACTTAGCTCCACAGAAACTCATACTAAAAATACATAAAGAAAAAGGAGGTGATAGGAAAGTAGTGAAATGGGGGCAAGCAGGTGGAAAAACATATTGAAAAGCAAGTAAGGGTGTAGGAAAGAAACAAAGCTATCAATTTCTTGTACAGCAACAGCTGTGCATTTTGACAGATTTTGAAGATAAGTTTGGCCTCTCAAACCCCAGAAAGAGGGATGAGGACAACATAAATGTGTTGTTAAGCCAATTGGACCACATTAGTTTTGTCCAGTGGGCATGTGTGCAAAATAGAGAGCCATATATGGGGTGACTTTTTTGTGGGACAGGTACCCATTTTAGGTTCATAGATTCATAGGTTAGTACTAGGCTAACTGCCCTTGCGAGCCATTTTAAGCCTAGCCAATTATCCCCTGTGAGATTCAAACCCTGTACCTTGTATTTGTAAGGCAAACGCCTTAATCATTAGGCTACCCTTTTTTTAAGGAGAGAGTGGAATGTTGGGGAAGGGACATATGTACATGTGGGGAGGTCATTAGGGTAGGGAAGGATGCAACAGCAGACAGACAAGACAGACAAGACAGGAGACAGAGGTGGTGTGTGACACATGAAATGGGTAAACACCTGGATGTGGAGGTTGTTGTGGAATTGGAGGTACATGTGCCTCCAAACTGCAGCAGCATGACTGACATCCCCACCCATTGGCAGTCCACACTTCTCCTTCACTGCCCCAAAGATAGCTGTGCTGGAGACTGGGTGTCAGGGTCAGCCTGCACCACCAGCTTGGCCATTATGCCCTCAATCTGGCACAGCCGAAGTTCATAGCTTCAATGAATGATCCTGTGCAACATGGCCAGTAGTTGCTGCTGGGTGGCCTCCACCCCTGCACCACTTCTTCCAGGGGGAGACTGGGCCTCATCCCCTGAGGTGGTTCCACTGGATGCCACAGGTGGTGCATGGGCAGCAGAGGGGGCACCACAGGCTTGGGCACCAGACGTGCCAGGACCCGGTGCCACACCAGTTGATGTAGGGTAGGTGGATCACCGGGAACCGGTCTACCCTGATGTGCTGTGGTGATGGAGGTATAGCAACAAGTATAGGTTAGTTATGACAAAATATATTGTTAGTAATAACAGCATGCCAGAACAGTGGAAACAACCCTAGTACATAGCAATGCATGTTATGTGAAACACACCAATAAATAACAGAACAGTCAGTATAATAACAGCATGCCCATAACAGTTATGGCATAAGGCCAACAAAATAGGTGATTTTACAAGATATGTTAATATGCAACCATTATAACACATAACAATAATAAACACATGCCCAAGAATATAGTTTCATGTAGCAACATATGTCAATACTGAACCATGACCAATGTATAACAATAATAAATGAAGATAAGGGTGGGGAGAGAGAGAAAAACAGGGTATTAGTACTATTATTGGCTATATACTTGATAACAGTACTACTATCTACTCTACAGGTCTGTCTTTTCTTTAAGTGTACAAGTCTCCTATAGCTGCTGTAGCACATACATACCTCTAAAGCTATCCACATGAGATAGTACGGGCCAAGCAATAACAATTGTGGGTACACAACTACAAAGAACACTTGCACATCAGGTGGACCTATATAACTTTCAAGATGTACTGTGGGTTGATTAAGTGGTAATCCTGTCAATGATAAACCTGTGACAGAGGGATCACACACTACTAATTACATTATGTGACATTGGATCATAAAGTCAGTAGTATTTGTTTAATATAAGATGAACATATAAGGCCAAAAGCCTTTTTATGAGTAGTTGTTCACAATTTTAATATTTAATTGTGGTTTTATAAAGGACAGAAGTTGTTTTTACAAAAGCTTTAAAAAATTATATTTAGTTTTATAACAACAGTACTATAACTTTAAACCAAGGTTCTTTTTAAATCAATTGAATTCTTAATTGTATAATTAACAGACTTATTTAATGGTGATGGTTATTAGGGAATGTTGGTCTGATGAAGTTCATTGTGGATTGTGAATGAACTAAAACGCTAACAATAAATTATTTGGGATATTTGGAACTCTCTTCTGGCATCACTTGTTTTAGTTGGTTGAACTTTTACAATTTACCTTGATGTTATTGGTATTGGTTGATGTGTTTTTGCAGCACAGTTGTCATAATTCATTTCTTGCAAAACAGCTCTGAATCCATACTTATTGCAGAACAGACTTCATTGGCTATACCTTCATGCAGGTACTGGTATTGTTTGGTGCTTTTATTATACAACAGTTGCATAATTCATTTCATACAAAACAGTTCTACTTCCACACTTATTGTATAACAAACTTTATTGGGAATGCCTTCATGTAGTTGCTGGAATAGTTTCGAGTTTTTAATGCACAGCAGTTGTGATTATGTAGGTGTTGCAATGCAGCTCTAATTCCACAGTTATTGCACTAGAAACTTTATTGTAAATACTTTCTTACAGTTAATGCTTTACTCTTCCCTGCTTATTGCACTACACTTGGCAGTATTCACTTATTGCAGTACAGCTCTAAGTCCACATTCATTGCAATACAATCTTTAATTTATATACCTAATTGCAGCTAATACTTTACTCTTTCTTGCCTATCTGACTATAGTTAGCATAACACATCTGTACTCACCACACTCATGGAACAACTTGGCCAAGCACAAGGCATGTTCCTCAGTATTGTAAGCTCTCTCCTCCGCAGCTGTTGGAAGAGAAGTACACCCTTATGCATACCGGTTAACAGACATTCGGTTTAGATATTGGTCAAACAGAGGTAAAATTACTTACAGACTTGTGGGGCATTCCCTGCTTGAGTTTCTCAGACCCAGGTGTCCAAGAGATCCCCCTTTCGATGCTTTGGGTCATCATGGTGGTGACAATCCTGCTCACCTATGTGGAGGATACCTGTTACACTAGTGAGTTCATGTGCCAGCCATTCCCAGGCCTCCACCTTGCACTCTGAGCACTGCAACCCTCCCTGCAGCAGCTGGTCATCATGTTTTTTTACCAGGAGTCCAATCATAACCCTGTACTCCTGAATGCCCCAATGCTGCACCCGGATGTGCACAACCTCTCCAATGCCTGCCATAGTTACTACACAGTCAGAACTCCAACAGATTATGCTGCATTATTGCCTAGTCAGCTTAATATAGCCTGTTTTCCCACCTGTGCACACCACTGAGTAATATTTAAAAATGTGGCATGTCACTTAGCAGCATGAAAACCAGCAGCTGAGATGAGCAGTGTGAAAACCTGAAAACCTGTATGCTTAGCGTGCTTAGTGGTGTGCAAACCAGCCAAGCAGAGCCGAGCAATGAATATAAATTTTCATCCCTTATTGTGTTTATGCGGTGCTTAGCAGGTCTTAAAAGGTCTTAGCAGAGCTTAGCAGAGCGAAGCAGGCCAGAATTTTAAAATAATTGGCATAATTTGTATTTCAAAAATTAATGCTTATTTTCCCTTCTATGTATTCAAACCCTGCACCTATTTTTCATGAGGCTGTAATGCTACCCATTTTGGTACATGGATATGCAAAATTCTGCTATACCTTTACATATATGTCTGAGCTACATATAAGCACTGCTGAGCTCCACGCTGCACCATGCAAACCCACTTAGCTATGCTTAAACCTGACATTTCAATAAATAATTAAATGCATCCAATTTATATTTTTAGATGTCTGACAGGTGTCTCAGCAATGCTTAGCATTGCTGCACTCCATACCACGCTGTGCAAACATGCTTTTTAAATAAAAAAATACATTGATATACTACAATCAGACAGTGCAGGGAGTGTTTTACTCATCTGCAGACACAGTTACCACTGCACTCCCTGCACTGATCCAATAACCATGTTCCTTGACTCTCCCTCAGCAATGCTCCATGATTAATATGCATGGCATGCTGCTGAG